>NC_139468.1:430000-437500 GCF_057233095.1 Heloderma suspectum | reverse complement strand
TGGTAGGCCCGCCACCGCACCTCCCACAGCGCGTATGGCACACGCCGGTCCTGGAAGTACTCCAGTGGGTACTCCGGCTCACGCAGGTACTGCGGCCGGCCCTCCTTTGTGCGCTCCCGCTCCGCGTGCGGCGTGAACATGCACGCGTCGAGCATGTCCCAATAGAGGCGGCGCTTGAGTTGTGCCAGCGGACCACCAGCACGTCGCGGCACCCATGGCGTGCCCGCTCCTTCCTCCGGCCCCCGGAAAGCTTGCGCCGGGACACGCCACTGCCGGACCGCTCCGTAGACCTCGGCGAGGTAGTCGGGCCCCATGGCCTTGGCGGCCTGTGTGATGCGGTAGTCCCAGGAACCCTCGTCCCACCAGCGTCGCGCCCATGCGCTGCCCCGCCAGCCACGCTCGAAACCTTCCATCCAGAAGTGCTCTGCTATGCGCGGGCGGCCTTCTGGCGCCGCACCGCTTGCCTCCGCACGTGCAAGCGCCCACTTCCCGAAGTTGCAGGCCAGGAAGGAGGCCAGCAGCGCCGGCCCAACTGCCGGGAAGGCCAGCCCTGCCTGCGCGACGGGCCGGTACGCCACCACGCGTGCCAGTGGGAACGTGCGCATGCCCCACAGGAAGGTGAACAGTTCTGCGCTGATGTCTTGCACGAGCCGCTCCGGGGGCGGGTACACTGCTGCCAGGTTGGCCGCCGCCGGGAGCAGGTAGGTGCGCACATAGCGTGCTTTCTGGTACAGGGTGAGCCGCCAGGGCTTCCACTGTGCCACCCTGTTGCGGACCCCTTCTGCCCAGGAGTGCCAGTTGCACTTCCAGCCGTCCCTCCGCACGGAAAAGCGGATGCCGAGCAGCTTGACGTCGTTCTCCGCTTCCGCGTCACCGGCGCCTGGTTCGGTGGCCTCCGCCACGCCGGCTCCCCTCGCTGGGCCGCCGCCACCGCTTCCACCGCTGCGCAGCCGCTGCGCTAGTGGCTTCCGCCGTACCGTACCCTCCAGCGCATCGAAAGAGACGACAAAGCTTTTCTCGGCATTCAGGCACGCTCCGGACGCCGCTGCGTATGCGTCAAAAACCCTCCGCACTTCTGTCAGCTCCGCATTGTCATCTCGCACGAGCAGTGAGACGTCATCCGCGTGCGCTACGAGCTTGAGTGTAGGCGCTGCCGAGGCCCGGCCGTTTTGAGGGCCACCGCCACCGCCGCCTTCGCTGCTGTCGTCGTCGCTGCTCCCGGTGTGCTGGGGCCACTTCCGCGGGTGGACTCCGGCCGCTCCTCCTTCCACTGTCATCCGGGTGGCCAGGTGGAAGCGCACACCGGTGATGCCTTTCTCCAGTTCCAGCCGACACAGCACCGCGTCCAGGCTCAGCACATAGAGCAGCGCGCTGAGCGGGCATCCCTGCCGTACGCCCGACTGGATGAGGATCGGTGCGCCGCGGTGCCCGTTCAGCTGCGGGACGATGGCCGCGCCGTGGTACAGCAGTCGCACATAGCCTACAAAGGTCTCGGGCACGCCCTTCCAGCGCAGCGCCGCCCACAGGAAGGCATGGTGTACGTTGTCGAAGGCCTTCTCCTGGTCCAGCTGGAGCAGCAGCCCGCGCCACTGGCCCATGCGTGCTAGCTGGAAGACTTCACGTAGTGCGCAGAGCGAGTCCTGCATGGCGCGCCCCGGCACCGCGCTGGTCTGCGCACGCACCACGATCTTCCCGGCCACGGCCGCCAGCCGTGCGTTGAGCACTGCTGCCAGCACGCGGTAGTCAACGTTGGTCAGCACGATGGGGCGCCAGTTCTTGAGCAGCGTCAGGTCTCCGCGCTTGGGGAAGAGGACGAGCGTGCCCTCACCAAAAGTCACGCTAGTCCGGTCCTGTGCCAGGCACGCCGTGAAGACTTCCGCCAGGGGGCGTGCCAGCCAGGCACGGAATTTCTTGTAGAAGGCCCAGCCGAGGCCATCGGGACCTGGCGCAGAGCGGCTGCGCCCGCGCGCGATGGCCGCCGCCACCTCTTCCTCGGCGATGGGTGCCACCAGGCCGCGTGCGTCCTCCTCGTTCAGGCCCTCACACAGGCTGCGCCAGCCCCGCCTCCCGCCATCGCCGGGCATCGCATCGATGGCGTGCAGGAAGGCCTCGCTTTGGTTGGCAGCGATCTGGGTCTTCTTTGCAAAAAGGGCGCCATAGAAATCCTCAACGACCTGGAGCATCTCTCCCGGGCTCGTGCTGACGCCGTCCGCCTCCGTCCTGCGCAGCCCTTGGATGGCTGCCGGTGGGCTTGCGCCACCGCCCCTGGTCTTCGCCCACTCGTCAACATCTACGCTGCCACCACGCGTGCGGCACACCTTGGCCCGGCGCCGCCGGTCCCAGCGCTCGCGCTGGTAATGCGCGATGCTCTCCCGCGCCTGTGTCAGGACCTTGGTGTCGACAGGCTGGCCGCGCCCGGCACGCGCGTGGCACTGTAGGAAGTGGTAGACGGCATCGTGGTAGCGGCGTGTCTCTGCGGAGTAGGCCGCCCGCTCCTGCCGCCGGCACCGCTGCCGCACCTCTCGCTTGACTCGCTCCCACCACTCCAGCGGGGCCGCATCCCTGTATAGGCCCGCCGTGCGCAGCGACAGCAGGCACGCCAGCGTGGTCGCTACCAGCGCGCGGCACTCCTCCCGCTGAAGCGCCTCCGGGCGCAGGCGCCAAAGGGGTCGCCCCCTCGGGAAGACTTCGCTCACAGCCAGCTCTAGGCGCAGTATCCCGTGGTCGGACCACGGGGTGATGGTCACGGCGCAACGCTGTACGTAGACACTCTCCGGTGCGCGTACCCGGTCCACGCGGCTGGCAAAGCACGGGTGGTAGAACGTGTAGCGTGCAGCGGCACCGTCCCCGACGGGCGGATAACTGCCTGCGTACGCCCTCCGGCACCCTACTGGGAAGAAGTCGAGCGCGTTAGGGGCCTCGCGTGCCTTGTCCGCCAGTCCGGCCTGTGCCAGGAAGCGCTCCAGCTCACGCTCGTCTGGCAGCAGCGGGGCGCCGCCACCATGCAGCGGGCGCTCGGCCTCGCCCGCCGTGCGCACCCCGCCCACGTACGCGCTGCGGTCTGAGAGCCGGGAGCGGTTGTTAAAATCCCCGGCCACGAGCAGGCAACGACGCGTGTGGCACGCGTTCCGCAGATGTGCCCAGAAAGCCCGCCGCCGTGCGGCCTGTACGGGGGCGTAGAGCCCGCAGATGCGGAAGGCACGCTCCTCCGCCGTCCCGCTCGCCGATACGCTCCGCAGCGTCAGGTCCGCCACCAGCAGCCTCCCCGGCACCGCTTCCACGACTCCGTCGATGGCGAGGTCGGCCCGCGAGCGGAAGAGCAGCGCCACGCCCGCCGAGCCTTCCTCGCCGTCGTAGGACCACACCGACGGCCCGGCGGTCCAGAGCCGCTGTGCTCGGCTCCGCTGCTGCTCGTTGGTGAAGTGCAGCTCCTGCAAGATGAGCACGTCCTGCGCCAGCGCTGCCAGGGTTGGCAGGATCTCCTCCGCCCTGCGCCACGAGCGCAAGCCCCTAGCGTTCCACGTCGCGAGGCGTAGCGCAGTCATGGCGTTCAGGGGGTTGCGGCGGCCGCAGACTTCCCTACCCCCTCCGGAGGCCAAGCCGGAGGTGTAGCCTCACCAGGTCGCGCATCCGGGCACGCGTGGGGGGGTCCGGGTGACTCCCAGGGCGGAGGCGCACTGTGCTCTGGGGAGAGGGCGTACGGGACCAGGGCGAGCTCATCCCCGGTGTCCTCCACCGCACTCTCCGTCGACCTACTGTCCGGTGCCCTGATTTCTTTTTCTGGTCGCCTCCGGCCTCCCGGGCAGCCTCGCACGATGTTTCCTGTTCCATCCATGGCGGGAGCTGTCACTGCTCCTGAGCTGACCTCCACCATGCACGTAAAGTCCTGCCTTTCATCCAGCTCGCCGTTGGGGTCAGTCCCGTCCTGTTGCTCACTCCGCGCTTGTAGTACGGTGTTGGGGCCAGTTGGCGGGACAACTGACAGGTCTGCTGATAGTTCGGGGTCGGTGGGCAAGTCGGGTGTCTTCTGCGACGGCCGGCCCTCTCTATCCCTCCCCACCGGGGCTGTACCCACGCTTGGGGTCCCCGACTCCGTCGCGGCACCCCCTCCCCGCCGCCGCCTCTTCATCTTCCGGGCCCGCTGCGCATCCTCGGGCTGCTGCTCTCGCGGCGGGAGCGGCTGCACTGGCGGCGGAGAGGCGTCTTCCCCGCCTGCCTGCCCCTCCTTGGTTGCCGTCTGCTCTTCGGCCGCGCTCCCCCCTTGCCGGTCCTCTTCTAGACCAGGGTCGTTGTCGGCATGTAGGCGTTGGCCTGGCCCTTGCCACTCACCTTCCCCGAGGAGTCTGAAGGCGTTGCATGTCTGTAACACGGTGTTTTGTGCCCGCCACACCTCCACGCCTGTAGCACGTGGCGCGGCGCCTGCAACCCCGGCATCCGGGGTCCTGCCTTTCTTTCCTGCCGGCCGGCGGGTGACCGTCCGCCAGTCGGCGCCCTCCTCCCCCTGGTTGCCAGCGCCCCCCCGGGCCTTTGACTCTTGGGCGCGGGCCCTGTCCGGAGCCCCCGGCCTCACACCTTGCGCCTCCCCTTCCCGCCGTCTCTGTTGCGCTTGATGCCAGGCCTGTGCCTCTGCACGCTCCCGCCCCGCCTGGGCGGCCCTGTTCGCCGCACCCCACCGCTCCTCGTCCTCCCGGTTGTACTGGGCACGCGGACACCAAAAGTAGGTGTGCCCGGGCTCCTCGCACAGGTTGCAGCGGATGCTGGCCTGGCAGGCGGCCGTTGCGTGTCCGCGGACGCCGCACCGCGAGCACAGCGGCGTGGTGCAGTTCCGCCGCCGGTGGCCGTAGGAGCCGCACTGGAAGCACGCCGGCGGCTGGCCGCTGTACCGTGTGATGCCCCTCTCCGCCCCCAGGTAGAAGTACTTTGGGATGCGGCCTCCTCCCGTCTCCTCCCCCTTGAAGGCGACTACGCAACGGTATTCCCCAGTCCAAAAACCGTGCCGGTCACGCTTCTTGTCAGGTCCCATGAGTATTTTTGCATAGCGTGACACCCAGAGAGTCACGTCCTCCTCCGGGATGGCAGAGGTCCTGAAGATGACGGTCAGGACCTTCGTGTCACCCCGGAAGAGCGGCACCACCTCAAAGTCCGCCAGCAGGGCCGGGTTGGCGCGCTGCGCCGCTTTGCAGCCCACCCAAAAGCGGCGGTAGGCGTTCTCGGACGCCAGGCAGACGTCCGTCTCACGCGAGCCTGGAAGTTGAATGAGGGCCACCACATCCGCCCTGTCGAAGGCCAAAGTCTCCAGCAGGAGGACCGAGGCCAGGTAGTCCCGCGTGTCTTCCAGGTCAGCCCCCCGGTAGCGGAAGCGCACAACGTAGCGCCGCCACGGGTCTCTGCTCCTCGCGCCCGACCCGTCCGACAGGCCGTCGAGCAGGCGGCCCAGGTAGCCCTCCTCATCCTCCTCCTCGCCGTCTTCATCCCAGGGAAAGGCGTCCCCTGTGCCGCTGCCGCCACCACCTCCACGGCGCCCGCCGCGCCGCTCTGCACGCGCGTTGCCGGCCACCGAGGCGTAGGAGCGCGTCCCGCCGTTCGCCGCCGTCCGCTGTTCCCGCTGAGCTGCCGACGCTGCCGTCCCGGCCGTGGCCTCGTCCCTCGGGGTCGCGGAGTTCCGCCTAGCGCCGCCATCTCTGCCGCCGTTCCGAGCACCTGCAGGAGGCACAGCAACAGGCACGGCAGTACCTGGGGACAGACCGGCCTCTCCCCGGAGCCCCCCCTCCTGCTCCTGCTCCGTGTCTGAGGCAGCCCGTCCCGCTTGCCGTGCCCCTGTGACTCCGGCGCCGCTGCTCGCTCCTGACCCGGAGGCCCGCCCAGGACCCTTCCTGGGCCGCTTCTTGGCCGAGTCCTCCTCCGCCGCAGAGCCGGCGCTGCCGAGGCGCGTCTCCCCTCGTTTCCTCGAACCCGCGGCCGAGGGCGGCCTTCCCGGGGCTTTGAACGGGCCCGCCGGCTCGCCGCACTCTCCGCCGCTGCCACCCGGACCTCCCAGGTCATCCTCCCGCTCCCCGGAGCCCAGAGACTCACCGGCCGCCGTGGGCGGCACCTCCGATTGGGCCGCCCGCGGCGCTGTCCCCGTCGGTCGCGCCAGCCGTGCCGTCGCTGGACGCTCCGCGTCATCTCGCCCTCGACCGCCGCGCTCTGCCGCCGCTCCGCCCGGCGCCGCTGCCATCGGCCTCCGCTCTGCCGCACGGCCAGCCATTGCTCCCTCGTCCGCCTGCCGCTGCTTCTCGATGCGCTGCCGCTGGCGCAGGAGGCCGATGACGTTCTCCAGCCACTCACGGAAGTCCGCCTGTGACACGAAGGAGGACCAGTCCTCGGTCCTGGCCAGGAAAAGTACCGGCGCGTCGCTCGGGGCGACGACCCACGTCCGGTGGATATCTTGGAACGTGCGCACCAGGCTGCCCGCCTCCAGCCAGGCCGGGAAGTCGGCGGGCGCGCCACGAGGCCTGCGCCCCACCAGGATCCGGCGTAACGCAGCCAGCGCCAGGGAGCGAACGAGGGCGAGTTGGTTCTCCGTGAGCCCACAGCAACGTCCGGCTAGGGTGTCCCATAGCGGGCGGAAGGTCTGGGTGAAGAAGTCCCAGACCCTGCCCTGGCTGTACTTAGACAGGTTGTTGGTCGGCACCGCGGGGAGGGCGATGCGGGCGACCACGTAGCCCCAGAGGCGCAGCAGGTCATATCGGTCAAACGTTGCCGGCACCACGAGCTCATGGACTCTGGCCAGCGGCGTGTGGAGAGCTTCCGTCCACCGCTGGAGGATCCGGAACTCGCGCGAGCCGCCTCCGCTGCCTCCGGAGGAGGAGCGGAGCGCCGGCAGGCCCCGGCTCATGTCCGTCTCCTCCTCCACCGACGACCCAAAGTCCGTCCCGAACTGCTGGCGGAGGAAGTCTGCGTCGACGCGGCCGCCCAGGAGCTCTTTGCCCGGCTCCCCGCTGCCGCGCTCCTGGCTGCTGCTGCGGCTGCTCTTCTCGCTGCTGCCATCCCCTGAGCTGCTCTCCCAGGGTAAGCGCCTTCGTGCCCCGTGCCTGTCCCTCACACCATTTCCCTGGGACCGAGGCTGCGCCACCGCCGCGAGGCTGGTGCCGCCCTCTGACAGGACCAGGCCCTCTCTGTCTCCCACCCGGGGCCCTCCACTGCAGCACACGCGGGCATTTCCGGGCTCTAACGCCTCCCTCCCTGCCTCCAGCAGTGGCGAGGGCGATGGGCCCCGTGTCACCGCACCGCCCACCCAACCTAGGGCGGCATGCTTGATCGGGGAGCGGGCTCTCCCGTCTCCACCCTCCGCCTCCTGGCCTGCATAGTCGGAGTCAGACCCGGGCGAGCACCCGGCTCGGTCCGGACTCTCCACACACTCCCAGGCGTCCCCTTCACCTCCCCGGCGGCGCCGCACCCCGAAACGGAGCGCGAGGGCATCGCAGCGCCTCTCCAGGTCGCGCAGGGATCGCCAGAGCA
>NC_139468.1:400000-425000 GCF_057233095.1 Heloderma suspectum | reverse complement strand
CTTCCACTGTGCCACCCTGTTGCGGACCCCTTCTGCCCAGGAGTGCCAGTTGCACTTCCAGCCGTCCCTCCGCACGGAAAAGCGGATGCCGAGCAGCTTGACGTCGTTCTCCGCTTCCACGTCACCGGCGCCTGGTTCGGTGGCCTCCGCCACGCCGGCTCCCCTCGCTGGGCCGCCGCCACCGCTTCCACCGCTGCGCAGCCGCTGCGCTAGTGGCTTCCGCCGTACCGTACCCTCCAGCGCATCGAAAGAGACGACAAAGCTTTTCTCGGCATTCAGGCACGCTCCGGACGCCGCTGCGTATGCGTCAAAAACCCTCCGCACTTCTGTCAGCTCCGCATTGTCATCTCGCACGAGCAGTGAGACGTCATCCGCGTGCGCTACGAGCTTGAGTGTAGGCGCTGCCGAGGCCCGGCCGTTTTGAGGGCCGCCGCCACCGCCGCCTTCGCTGCTGTCGTCGTCGCTGCTCCCGGTGTGCTGGGGCCACTTCCGCGGGTGGACTCCGGCCGCTCCTCCTTCCACTGTCATCCGGGTGGCCAGGTGGAAGCGCACACCGGTGATGCCTTTCTCCAGTTCCAGCCGACACAGCACCGCGTCCAGGCTCAGCACATAGAGCAGCGCGCTGAGCGGGCATCCCTGCCGTACGCCCGACTGGATGAGGATCGGTGCGCCGCGGTGCCCGTTCAGCTGCGGGACGATGGCCGCGCCGTGGTACAGCAGTCGCACATAGCCTACAAAGGTCTCGGGCACGCCCTTCCAGCGCAGCGCCGCCCACAGGAAGGCATGGTGTACGTTGTCGAAGGCCTTCTCCTGGTCCAGCTGGAGCAGCAGCCCGCGCCACTGGCCCATGCGTGCTAGCTGGAAGACTTCACGTAGTGCGCAGAGCGAGTCCTGCATGGCGCGCCCCGGCACCGCGCTGGTCTGCGCACGCACCACGATCTTCCCGGCCACGGCCGCCAGCCGTGCGTTGAGCACTGCTGCCAGCACGCGGTAGTCAACGTTGGTCAGCACGATGGGGCGCCAGTTCTTGAGCAGCGTCAGGTCTCCGCGCTTGGGGAAGAGGACGAGCGTGCCCTCGCCAAAAGTCACGCTAGTCCGGTCCTGTGCCAGGCACGCCGTGAAGACTTCCGCCAGGGGGCGTGCCAGCCAGGCACGGAATTTCTTGTAGAAGGCCCAGCCGAGGCCATCGGGGCCTGGCGCAGAGCGGCTGCGCCCGCGCGCGATGGCCGCCGCCACCTCTTCCTCGGCGATGGGTGCCACCAGGCCGCGTGCGTCCTCCTCGTTCAGGCCCTCACACAGGCTGCGCCAGCCCCGCCTCCCGCCATCGCCGGGCATCGCATCGATGGCGTGCAGGAAGGCCTCGCTTTGGTTGGCAGCGATCTGGGTCTTCTTTGCAAAAAGGGCGCCATAGAAATCCTCAACGACCTGGAGCATCTCTCCCGGGCTCGTGCTGACGCCGTCCGCCTCCGTCCTGCGCAGCCCTTGGATGGCTGCCGGTGGGCTTGCGCCACCGCCCCTGGTCTTCGCCCACTCGTCAACATCTACGCTGCCACCACGCGTGCGGCACACCTTGGCCCGGCGCCGCCGGTCCCAGCGCTCGCGCTGGTAATGCGCGATGCTCTCCCGCGCCTGTGTCAGGACCTTGGTGTCGACAGGCTGGCCGCGCCCGGCACGCGCGTGGCACTGTAGGAAGTGGTAGACGGCATCGTGGTAGCGGCGTGTCTCTGCGGAGTAGGCCGCCCGCTCCTGCCGCCGGCACCGCTGCCGCACCTCTCGCTTGACTCGCTCCCACCACTCCAGCGGGGCCGCATCCCTGTATAGGCCCGCCGTGCGCAGCGACAGCAGGCACGCCAGCGTGGTCGCTACCAGCGCGCGGCACTCCTCCCGCTGAAGCGCCTCCGGGCGCAGGCGCCAAAGGGGTCGCCCCCTCGGGAAGACTTCGCCCACAGCCAGCTCTAGGCGCAGTATCCCGTGGTCGGACCACGGGGTGATGGTCACGGCGCAACGCTGTACGTAGACACTCTCCGGTGCGCGTACCCGGTCCACGCGGCTGGCAAAGCACGGGTGGTAGAACGTGTAGCGTGCAGCGGCACCGTCCCCGACGGGCGGATAACTGCCTGCGTACGCCCTCCGGCACCCTACTGGGAAGAAGTCGAGCGCGTTAGGGGCCTCGCGTGCCTTGTCCGCCAGTCCGGCCTGTGCCAGGAAGCGCTCCAGCTCACGCTCGTCTGGCAGCAGCGGGGCGCCGCCACCATGCAGCGGGCGCTCGGCCTCGCCCGCCGTGCGCACCCCGCCCACGTACGCGCTGCGGTCTGAGAGCCGGGAGCGGTTGTTAAAATCCCCGGCCACGAGCAGGCAACGACGCGTGTGGCACGCGTTCCGCAGATGTGCCCAGAAAGCCCGCCGCCGTGCGGCCTGTACGGGGGCGTAGAGCCCGCAGATGCGGAAGGCACGCTCCTCCGCCGTCCCGCTCGCCGATACGCTCCGCAGCGTCAGGTCCGCCACCAGCAGCCTCCCCGGCACCGCTTCCACGACTCCGTCGATGGCGAGGTCGGCCCGCGAGCGGAAGAGCAGCGCCACGCCCGCCGAGCCTTCCTCGCCGTCGTAGGACCACACCGACGGCCCGGCGGTCCAGAGCCGCTGTGCTCGGCTCCGCTGCTGCTCGTTGGTGAAGTGCAGCTCCTGCAAGATGAGCACGTCCTGCGCCAGCGCTGCCAGGGTTGGCAGGATCTCCTCCGCCCTGCGCCACGAGCGCAAGCCCCTAGCGTTCCACGTCGCGAGGCGTAGCGCAGTCATGGCGTTCAGGGGGTTGCGGCGGCCGCAGACTTCCCTACCCCCTCCGGAGGCCAAGCCGGAGGTGTAGCCTCACCAGGTCGCGCATCCGGGCACGCGTGGGGGGGTCCGGGTGACTCCCAGGGCGGAGGCGCACTGTGCTCTGGGGAGAGGGCGTACGGGACCAGGGCGAGCTCATCCCCGGTGTCCTCCACCGCACTCTCCGTCGACCTACTGTCCGGTGCCCTGATTTCTTTTTCTGGTCGCCTCCGGCCTCCCGGGCAGCCTCGCACGATGTTTCCTGTTCCATCCATGGCGGGAGCTGTCACTGCTCCTGAGCCGACCTCCACCATGCACGTAAAGTCCTGCCTTTCATCCAGCTCGCCGTTGGGGTCAGTCCCGTCCTGTTGCTCACTCCGCGCTTGTAGTACGGTGTTGGGGCCAGTTGGCGGGACAACTGACAGGTCTGCTGATAGTTCGGGGTCGGTGGGCAAGTCGGGTGTCTTCTGCGACGGCCGGCCCTCTCTATCCCTCCCCACCGGGGCTGTACCCACGCTTGGGGTCCCCGACTCCGTCGCGGCACCCCCTCCCCGCCGCCGCCTCTTCATCTTCCGGGCCCGCTGCGCATCCTCGGGCTGCTGCTCTCGCGGCGGGAGCGGCTGCACTGGCGGCGGAGAGGCGTCTTCCCCGCCTGCCTGCCCCTCCTTGGTTGCCGTCTGCTCTTCGGCCGCGCTCCCCCCTTGCCGGTCCTCTTCTAGACCAGGGTCGTTGTCGGCATGTAGGCGTTGGCCTGGCCCTTGCCACTCACCTTCCCCGAGGAGTCTGAAGGCGTTGCATGTCTGTAACACGGTGTTTTGTGCCCGCCACACCTCCACGCCTGTAGCACGTGGCGCGGCGCCTGCAACCCCGGCATCCGGGGTCCTGCCTTTCTTTCCTGCCGGCCGGCGGGTGACCGTCCGCCAGTCGGCGCCCTCCTCCCCCTGGTTGCCAGCGCCCCCCCGGGCCTTTGACTCTTGGGCGCGGGCCCTGTCCGGAGCCCCCGGCCTCACACCTTGCGCCTCCCCTTCCCGCCGTCTCTGTTGCGCTTGATGCCAGGCCTGTGCCTCTGCACGCTCCCGCCCCGCCTGGGCGGCCCTGTTCGCCGCACCCCACCGCTCCTCGTCCTCCCGGTTGTACTGGGCACGCGGACACCAAAAGTAGGTGTGCCCGGGCTCCTCGCACAGGTTGCAGCGGATGCTGGCCTGGCAGGCGGCCGTTGCGTGTCCGCGGACGCCGCACCGCGAGCACAGCGGCGTGGTGCAGTTCCGCCGCCGGTGGCCGTAGGAGCCGCACTGGAAGCACGCCGGCGGCTGGCCGCTGTACCGTGTGATGCCCCTCTCCGCCCCCAGGTAGAAGTACTTTGGGATGCGGCCTCCTCCCGTCTCCTCCCCCTTGAAGGCGACTACGCAACGGTATTCCCCAGTCCAAAAACCGTGCCGGTCACGCTTCTTGTCAGGTCCCATGAGTATTTTTGCATAGCGTGACACCCAGAGAGTCACGTCCTCCTCCGGGATGGCAGAGGTCCTGAAGATGACGGTCAGGACCTTCGTGTCACCCCGGAAGAGCGGCACCACCTCAAAGTCCGCCAGCAGGGCCGGGTTGGCGCGCTGCGCCGCTTTGCAGCCCACCCAAAAGCGGCGGTAGGCGTTCTCGGACGCCAGGCAGACGTCCGTCTCACGCGAGCCTGGAAGTTGAATGAGGGCCACCACATCCGCCCTGTCGAAGGCCAAAGTCTCCAGCAGGAGGACCGAGGCCAGGTAGTCCCGCGTGTCTTCCAGGTCAGCCCCCCGGTAGCGGAAGCGCACAACGTAGCGCCGCCACGGGTCTCTGCTCCTCGCGCCCGACCCGTCCGACAGGCCGTCGAGCAGGCGGCCCAGGTAGCCCTCCTCATCCTCCTCCTCGCCGTCCTCATCCCAGGGAAAGGCGTCCCCTGTGCCGCTGCCGCCACCACCTCCACGGCGCCCGCCGCGCCGCTCTGCACGCGCGTTGCCGGCCACCGAGGCGTAGGAGCGCGTCCCGCCGTTCGCCGCCGTCCGCTGTTCCCGCTGAGCTGCCGACGCTGCCGTCCCGGCCGTGGCCTCGTCCCTCGGGGTCGCGGAGTTCCGCCTAGCGCCGCCATCTCTGCCGCCGTTCCGAGCACCTGCAGGAGGCACAGCAACAGGCACGGCAGTACCTGGGGACAGACCGGCCTCTCCCCGGAGCCCCCCCTCCTGCTCCTGCTCCGTGTCTGAGGCAGCCCGTCCCGCTTGCCGTGCCCCTGTGACTCCGGCGCCGCTGCTCGCTCCTGACCCGGAGGCCCGCCCAGGACCCTTCCTGGGCCGCTTCTTGGCCGAGTCCTCCTCCGCCGCAGAGCCGGCGCTGCCGAGGCGCGTCTCCCCTCGTTTCCTCGAACCCGCGGCCGAGGGCGGCCTTCCCGGGGCTTTGAACGGGCCCGCCGGCTCGCCGCACTCTCTGCCGCTGCCACCCGGACCTCCCAGGTCATCCTCCCGCTCCCCGGAGCCCAGAGACTCACCGGCCGCCGTGGGCGGCACCTCCGATTGGGCCGCCCGCGGCGCTGTCCCCGTCGGTCGCGCCAGCCGTGCCGTCGCTGGACGCTCCGCGTCATCTCGCCCTCGACCGCCGCGCTCTGCCGCCGCTCCGCCCGGCGCCGCTGCCATCGGCCTCCGCTCTGCCGCACGGCCAGCCATTGCTCCCTCGTCCGCCTGCCGCTGCTTCTCGATGCGCTGCCGCTGCCGCAGGAGGCCGATGACGTTCTCCAGCCACTCACGGAAGTCCGCCTGTGACACGAAGGAGGACCAGTCCTCGGTCCTGGCCAGGAAAAATACCGGCGCGTCGCTCGGGGCGACGACCCACGTCCGGTGGATATCTTGGAACGTGCGCACCAGGCTGCCCGCCTCCAGCCAGGCCGGGAAGTCGGCGGGCGCGCCACGAGGCCTGCGCCCCACCAGGATCCGGCGTAACGCAGCCAGCGCCAGGGAGCGAACGAGGGCGAGTTGGTTCTCCGTGAGCCCACAGCAACGTCCGGCTAGGGTGTCCCATAGCGGGCGGAAGGTCTGGGTGAAGAAGTCCCAGACCCTGCCCTGGCTGTACTTAGACAGGTTGTTGGTCGGCACCGCGGGGAGGGCGATGCGGGCGACCACGTAGCCCCAGAGGCGCAGCAGGTCATATCGGTCAAACGTTGCCGGCACCACGAGCTCATGGACTCTGGCCAGCGGCGTGTGGAGAGCTTCCGTCCACCGCTGGAGGATCCGGAACTCGCGCGAGCCGCCTCCGCTGCCTCCGGAGGAGGAGCGGAGCGCCGGCAGGCCCCGGCTCATGTCCGTCTCCTCCTCCACCGACGACCCAAAGTCCGTCCCGAACTGCTGGCGGAGGAAGTCTGCGTCGACGCGGCCGCCCAGGAGCTCTTTGCCCGGCTCCCCGCTGCCGCGCTCCTGGCTGCTGCTGCGGCTGCTCTTCTCGCTGCTGCCATCCCCTGAGCTGCTCTCCCAGGGTAAGCGCCTTCGTGCGCCGTGCCTGTCCCTCACACCATTTCCCTGGGACCGAGGCTGCGCCACCGCCGCGAGGCTGGTGCCGCCCTCTGACAGGACCAGGCCCTCTCTGTCTCCCACCCGGGGCCCTCCACTGCAGCACACGCGGGCATTTCCGGGCTCTAACGCCTCCCTCCCTGCCTCCAGCAGTGGCGAGGGCGATGGGCCCCGTGTCACCGCACCGCCCACCCAACCTAGGGCGGCATGCTTGATCGGGGAGCGGGCTCTCCCGTCTCCACCCTCCGCCTCCTGGCCTGCATAGTCGGAGTCAGACCCGGGCGAGCGCCCGGCTCGGTCCGGACTCTCCACACACTCCCAGGCGTCCCCTTCACCTCCCCGGCGGCGCCGCACCCCGAAACGGAGCGCGAGGGCATCGCAGCGCCTCTCCAGGTCGCGCAGGGATCGCCAGAGCATGGACTTCTCTCGCCTGAATCCCTCCAGCCCATGGGCCCGCCGCTCCGCCTCCGTCATTTCCTCCAGCTCCGCCAGGCGCTCCTGCTGGGCGGCCATCTGGCCCACCAGCTTCTGCAGCCGCTCTCCCCTCTCGGTGCCTTCCGCCCAGGGGCGCACCCTCTCATACAGCGCGAGGTAGGCAGCGCGCCTCCCAGAGCGCTGCGGGCCCGCCTGCTCCCCCTCCACGCTCTCCTCTCCAAGCCCCTCGGCTGTTGTTCCGAGAACGGCCTCTTGCTCGGCCCCCACTGCAGCCAGGGCCAGCACAGCCCCCGCTGCCTCCTTACTGCCAGTAGCAGCCCAGGCCACTGCCTCCGAGTGCTGCCCATCAGCAAGGCTCCAGCCAGCTAATGCTGAGAGCCTGGCTGCCTGAGGCCTACTTTCGAGGCCCACCGGCTCCAGCCCCCCCTCACAACATTCCAGGGGCGTCCCAGGGCCCCCCGAGCCCTCTGGGCATGCCCCCCACTGTCCTGCACCCCTCAGTGACTCCTCCATGCAGCGGGGGCCCCCTCCTGCCGGCACAAAAGCCGCTTCTCCTACCTCCTCCTCCAGCAGCACTGCAGCAGCCGCAGCAGCAGCCATTTTTGTAGGCCTGCAGCTCTCCCGATACTCCAGGAGCTGTACAGGGGGGGTCCCTTCCAGAAAGTTTTTCCGGGGGACCCCCCCTCCGAGGGGGTCCATGACCGCACCCCCGGGTGCCCGGAGGACTCCCCCAGACTCCCCAGCAAGCGGGGTGCTGGCAGACGAGCTGGTTTTAAAGTTCCAGCTAATTGTTTGTTGGGACTCGCAGGAGCTCCAAACAAACACACCCTCTCCCTTCGAGAGGCAGGGTTAGGGTTAGGGTTAGGGTTAGGGTTAGGGTTAGGTTAGGGTTAGGGTTAGGTTTTTTTTTTAGGTTTTTTTTTTATTTAAAAAATTCTTCCACCTGGCCGCCAGACTACACCCGAGCGCGAAAAACCGTAACAGGAAACGATTGTCTCTTCAACGTCTAACTAATACAAAGAAAAACTAGCTCACCTATTATCTAATACACAGAGTTGACTGTGGTGCCCCCTCAGTCCCCCCCGTCACGTTTCGCTCACGTGATGGGTGGTGTTGGCGCGGCTCCCGTGGCATTGGCCCGCCACGGCCAGAGCCGTCGCCAGCGCTCGGCAGGAAGATGCCCCCACTCGGCCCGACTCAGGGCCGCCAGCTGGCCCAGCACTACCCTCGTCGAGCCCGTAGCGTCGCATTCTCTCCGCATCTTTTGTTCGCGGTGGCGCTGGTAGACCAGCGCGAGCAGGACGAAAAGGTTCACGAGCCGGGCCGTGGACCAGGGCACGTCCCAGTACTCCTCCGTCCTGCCGGCCCTGCCGGCACGTTTCCTCGGCCCACGCAGGCCGCCGGGCCGCGGCTCTCTCCCCGCTGCCACGTCTTCCCACCGCTGCGCAAGCAGCGCTGGCCAGTCCAGTGCCTGCGCCACCTCCTCCCACAGACGCCGTGCCGCCGGGCACGTCCACATCGCGTGTTCGGCCGTCTCTCGCTGCGTCACGCCCAACTGCACGGCCTGGCTCTGGCAAGCGAGGCGCACGCACGCCTGAGCGGCTTCATCGCCCCGCAGCCAGGGCTTGCAGCCTTGCAGCGCGAGCACACCGTGGTAGGCCCGCCACCGCACCTCCCACAGCGCGTATGGCACACGCCGGTCCTGGAAGTACTCCAGTGGGTACTCCGGCTCACGCAGGTACTGCGGCCGGCCCTCCTTTGTGCGCTCCCGCTCCGCGTGCGGCGTGAACATGCACGCGTCGAGCATGTCCCAATAGAGGCGGCGCTTGAGTTGTGCCAGCGGACCACCAGCACGTCGCGGCACCCATGGCGTGCCCGCTCCTTCCTCCGGCCCCCGGAAAGCTTGCGCCGGGACACGCCACTGCCGGACCGCTCCGTAGACCTCGGCGAGGTAGTCGGGCCCCATGGCCTTGGCGGCCTGTGTGATGCGGTAGTCCCAGGAACCCTCGTCCCACCAGCGTCGCGCCCATGCGCTGCCCCGCCAGCCACGCTCGAAACCTTCCATCCAGAAGTGCTCTGCTATGCGCGGGCGGCCTTCTGGCGCCGCACCGCTTGCCTCCGCACGTGCAAGCGCCCACTTCCCGAAGTTGCAGGCCAGGAAGGAGGCCAGCAGCGCCGGCCCAACTGCCGGGAAGGCCAGCCCCGCCTGCGCGACGGGCCGGTACGCCACCACGCGTGCCAGTGGGAACGTGCGCATGCCCCACAGGAAGGTGAACAGTTCTGCGCTGATGTCTTTCACGAGCCGCTCCGGGGGCGGGTACACTGCTGCCAGGTTGGCCGCCGCCGGGAGCAGGTAGGTGCGCACATAGCGTGCTTTCTGGTACAGGGTGAGCCGCCAGGGCTTCCACTGTGCCACCCTGTTGCGGACTCCTTCTGCCCAGGAGTGCCAGTTGCACTTCCAGCCGTCCCTCCGCACGGAAAAGCGGATGCCGAGCAGCTTGACGTCGTTCTCCGCTTCCACGTCACCGGCGCCTGGTTCGGTGGCCTCCGCCACGCCGGCTCCCCTCGCTGGGCCGCCGCCACCGCTTCCACCGCTGCGCAGCCGCTGCGCTAGTGGCTTCCGCCGTACCGTACCCTCCAGCGCATCGAAAGAGACGACAAAGCTTTTCTCGGCATTCAGGCACGCTCCGGACGCCGCTGCGTATGCGTCAAAAACCCTCCGCACTTCTGTCAGCTCCGCATTGTCATCTCGCACGAGCAGTGAGACGTCATCCGCGTGCGCTACGAGCTTGAGTGTAGGCGCTGCCGAGGCCCGGCCGTTTTGAGGGCCGCCGCCACCGCCGCCTTCGCTGCTGTCGTCGTCGCTGCTCCCGGTGTGCTGGGGCCACTTCCGCGGGTGGACTCCGGCCGCTCCTCCTTCCACTGTCATCCGGGTGGCCAGGTGGAAGTGCACACCGGTGATGCCTTTCTCCAGTTCCAGCCGACACAGCACCGCGTCCAGGCTCAGCACATAGAGCAGCGCGCTGAGCGGGCATCCCTGCCGTACGCCCGACTGGATGAGGATCGGTGCGCCGCGGTGCCCGTTCAGCTGCGGGACGATGGCCGCGCCGTGGTACAGCAGTCGCACATAGCCTACAAAGGTCTCGGGCACGCCCTTCCAGCGCAGCGCCGCCCACAGGAAGGCATGGTGTACGTTGTCGAAGGCCTTCTCCTGGTCCAGCTGGAGCAGCAGCCCGCGCCACTGGCCCATGCGTGCTAGCTGGAAGACTTCACGTAGTGCGCAGAGCGAGTCCTGCATGGCGCGCCCCGGCACCGCGCTGGTCTGCGCACGCACCACGATCTTCCCGGCCACGGCCGCCAGCCGTGCGTTGAGCACTGCTGCCAGCACGCGGTAGTCAACGTTGGTCAGCACGATGGGGCGCCAGTTCTTGAGCAGCGTCAGGTCTCCGCGCTTGGGGAAGAGGACGAGCGTGCCCTCGCCAAAAGTCACGCTAGTCCGGTCCTGTGCCAGGCACGCCGTGAAGACTTCCGCCAGGGGGCGTGCCAGCCAGGCACGGAATTTCTTGTAGAAGGCCCAGCCGAGGCCATCGGGGCCTGGCGCAGAGCGGCTGCGCCCGCGCGCGATGGCCGCCGCCACCTCTTCCTCGGCGATGGGTGCCACCAGGCCGCGTGCGTCCTCCTCGTTCAGGCCCTCACACAGGCTGCGCCAGCCCCGCCTCCCGCCATCGCCGGGCATCGCATCGATGGCGTGCAGGAAGGCCTCGCTTTGGTTGGCAGCGATCTGGGTCTTCTTTGCAAAAAGGGCGCCATAGAAATCCTCAACGACCTGGAGCATCTCTCCCGGGCTCGTGCTGACGCCGTCCGCCTCCGTCCTGCGCAGCCCTTGGATGGCTGCCGGTGGGCTTGCGCCACCGCCCCTGGTCTTCGCCCACTCGTCAACATCTACGCTGCCACCACGCGTGCGGCACACCTTGGCCCGGCGCCGCCGGTCCCAGCGCTCGCGCTGGTAATGCGCGATGCTCTCCCGCGCCTGTGTCAGGACCTTGGTGTCGACAGGCTGGCCGCGCCCGGCACGCGCGTGGCACTGTAGGAAGTGGTAGACGGCATCGTGGTAGCGGCGTGTCTCTGCGGAGTAGGCCGCCCGCTCCTGCCGCCGGCACCGCTGCCGCACCTCTCGCTTGACTCGCTCCCACCACTCCAGCGGGGCCGCATCCCTGTATAGGCCCGCCGTGCGCAGCGACAGCAGGCACGCCAGCGTGGTCGCTACCAGCGCGCGGCACTCCTCCCGCTGAAGCGCCTCCGGGCGCAGGCGCCAAAGGGGTCGCCCCCTCGGGAAGACTTCGCCCACAGCCAGCTCTAGGCGCAGTATCCCGTGGTCGGACCACGGGGTGATGGTCACGGCGCAACGCTGTACGTAGACACTCTCCGGTGCGCGTACCCGGTCCACGCGGCTGGCAAAGCACGGGTGGTAGAACGTGTAGCGTGCAGCGGCACCGTCCCCGACGGGCGGATAACTGCCTGCGTACGCCCTCCGGCACCCTACTGGGAAGAAGTCGAGCGCGTTAGGGGCCTCGTGTGCCTTGTCCGCCAGTCCGGCCTGTGCCAGGAAGCGCTCCAGCTCACGCTCGTCTGGCAGCAGCGGGGCGCCGCCACCATGCAGCGGGCGCTCGGCCTCGCCCGCCGTGCGCACCCCGCCCACGTACGCGCTGCGGTCTGAGAGCCGGGAGCGGTTGTTAAAATCCCCGGCCACGAGCAGGCAACGACGCGTGTGGCACGTGTTCCGCAGATGTGCCCAGAAAGCCCGCCGCCGTGCGGCCTGTACGGGGGCGTAGAGCCCGCAGATGCGGAAGGCACGCTCCTCCGCCGTCCCGCTCGCCGATACGCTCCGCAGCGTCAGGTCCGCCACCAGCAGCCTCCCCGGCACCGCTTCCACGACTCCGTCGATGGCGAGGTCGGCCCGCGAGCGGAAGAGCAGCGCCACGCCCGCCGAGCCTTCCTCGCCGTCGTAGGACCACACCGACGGCCCGGCGGTCCAGAGCCGCTGTGCTCGGCTCCGCTGCTGCTCGTTGGTGAAGTGCAGCTCCTGCAAGATGAGCACGTCCTGCGCCAGCGCTGCCAGGGTTGGCAGGATCTCCTCCGCCCTGCGCCACGAGCGCAAGCCCCTAGCGTTCCACGTCGCGAGGCGTAGCGCAGTCATGGCGTTCAGGGGGTTGCGGCGGCCGCAGACTTCCCTACCCCCTCCGGAGGCCAAGCCGGAGGTGTAGCCTCACCAGGTCGCGCATCCGGGCACGCGTGGGGGGGTCCGGGTGACTCCCAGGGCGGAGGCGCACTGTGCTCTGGGGAGAGGGCATACGGGACCAGGGCGAGCTCATCCCCGGTGTCCTCCACCGCACTCTCCGTCGACCTACTGTCCGGTGCCCTGATTTCTTTTTCTGGTCGCCTCCGGCCTCCCGGGCAGCCTCGCACGATGTTTCCTGTTCCATCCATGGCGGGAGCTGTCAATGCTCCTGAGCCGACCTCCACCATGCACGTAAAGTCCTGCCTTTCATCCAGCTCGCCGTTGGGGTCAGTCCCGTCCTGTTGCTCACTCCGCGCTTGTAGTACGGTGTTGGGGCCAGTTGGCGGGACAACTGACAGGTCTGCTGATAGTTCGGGGTCGGTGGGCAAGTCGGGTGTCTTCTGCGACGGCCGGCCCTCTCTATCCCTCCCCACCGGGGCTGTACCCACGCTTGGGGTCCCCGACTCCGTCGCGGCACCCCCTCCCCGCCGCCGCCTCTTCATCTTCCGGGCCCGCTGCGCATCCTCGGGCTGCTGCTCTCGCGGCGGGAGCGGCTGCACTGGCGGCGGAGAGGCGTCTTCCCCGCCTGCCTGCCCCTCCTTGGTTGCCGTCTGCTCTTCGGCCGCGCTCCCCCCTTGCCGGTCCTCTTCTAGACCAGGGTCGTTGTCGGCATGTAGGCGTTGGCCTGGCCCTTGCCACTCACCTTCCCCGAGGAGTCTGAAGGCGTTGCATGTCTGTAACACGGTGTTTTGTGCCCGCCACACCTCCACGCCTGTAGCACGTGGCGCGGCGCCTGCAACCCCGGCATCCGGGGTCCTGCCTTTCTTTCCTGCCGGCCGGCGGGTGACCGTCCGCCAGTCGGCGCCCTCCTCCCCCTGGTTGCCAGCGCCCCCCCGGGCCTTTGACTCTTGGGCGCGGGCCCTGTCCGGAGCCCCCGGCCTCACACCTTGCGCCTCCCCTTCCCGCCGTCTCTGTTGCGCTTGATGCCAGGCCTGTGCCTCTGCACGCTCCCGCCCCGCCTGGGCGGCCCTGTTCGCCGCACCCCACCGCTCCTCGTCCTCCCGGTTGTACTGGGCACGCGGACACCAAAAGTAGGTGTGCCCGGGCTCCTCGCACAGGTTGCAGCGGATGCTGGCCTGGCAGGCGGCCGTTGCGTGTCCGCGGACGCCGCACCGCGAGCACAGCGGCGTGGTGCAGTTCCGCCGCCGGTGGCCGTAGGAGCCGCACTGGAAGCACGCCGGCGGCTGGCCGCTGTACCGTGTGATGCCCCTCTCCGCCCCCAGGTAGAAGTACTTTGGGATGCGGCCTCCTCCCGTCTCCTCCCCCTTGAAGGCGACTACGCAACGGTATTCCCCAGTCCAAAAACCGTGCCGGTCACGCTTCTTGTCAGGTCCCATGAGTATTTTTGCATAGCGTGACACCCAGAGAGTCACGTCCTCTTCCGGGATGGCAGAGGTCCTGAAGATGACGGTCAGGACCTTCGTGTCACCCCGGAAGAGCGGCACCACCTCAAAGTCCGCCAGCAGGGCCGGGTTGGCGCGCTGCGCCGCTTTGCAGCCCACCCAAAAGCGGCGGTAGGCGTTCTCGGACGCCAGGCAGACGTCCGTCTCACGCGAGCCTGGAAGTTGAATGAGGGCCACCACATCCGCCCTGTCGAAGGCCAAAGTCTCCAGCAGGAGGACCGAGGCCAGGTAGTCCCGCGTGTCTTCCAGGTCAGCCCCCCGGTAGCGGAAGCGCACAACGTAGCGCCGCCACGGGTCTCTGCTCCTCGCGCCCGACCCGTCCGACAGGCCGTTGAGCAGGCGGCCCAGGTAGCCCTCCTCATCCTCCTCCTCGCCGTCCTCATCCCAGGGAAAGGCGTCCCCTGTGCCGCTGCCGCCACCACCTCCACGGCGCCCGCCGCGCCGCTCTGCACGCGCGTTGCCGGCCACCGAGGCGTAGGAGCGCGTCCCGCCGTTCGCCGCCGTCCGCTGTTCCCGCTGAGATGCCGACGCTGCCGTCCCGGCCGTGGCCTCGTCCTTCGGGGTCGCGGAGTTCCGCCTGGCGCCGCCATCTCTGCCGCCGTTCCGAGCACCTGCGGGAGGCACAGCAACAGGCACGGCAGTACCTGGGGACAGACCGGCCTCTCCCCGGAGCCCCCCCTCCTGCTCCTGCTCCGTGTCTGAGGCAGCCCGTCCCGCTTGCCGTGCCCCTGTGACTCCGGCGCCGCTGCTCGCTCCTGACCCGGAGGCCCGCCCAGGACCCTTCCTGGGCCGCTTCTTGGCCGAGTCCTCCTCCGCCGCAGAGCCGGCGCTGCTGAGGCGCGTCTCCCCTCGTTTCCTCGAACCCGCGGCCGAGGGCGGCCTACCCGGGGCTTTGAACGGGCCCGCCGGCTCGCCGCACTCTCCGCCGCTGCCACCCGGACCTCCCAGGTCATCCTCCCGCTCCCCGGAGCCCAGAGACTCACCGGCCGCCGTGGGCGGCACCTCCGATTGGGCCGCCCGCGGCGCTGTCCCCGTCGGTCGCGCCAGCCGTGCCGTCGCTGGACGCTCCGCGTCATCTCGCCCTCGACCGCCGCGCTCTGCCGCCGCTCCGCCCGGCGCCGCTGCCATCGGCCTCCGCTCTGCCGCACGGCCGGCCATTTCTCCCTCGTCCGCCTGCCGCTGCTTCTCGATGCGCTGCCGCTGGCGCAGGAGGCCGATGACGGTCTCCAGCCACTCACGGAAGTCCGCCTGTGGCACGAAGGAGGACCAGTCCTCGGTCCTGGCCAGGAAAAGTACCGGCGCGTCGCTCGGGGCGACGACCCACGTCCGGTGGATATCTTGGAACGTGCGCACCAGGCTGCCCGCCTCCAGCCAGGCCGGGAAGTCGGCGGGCGCGCCACGAGGCCTGCGCCCCACCAGGATCCGGCGTAACGCAGCCAGTGCCAGGGAGCGAACAAGGGCGAGTTGGTTCTCCGTGAGCCCACAGCAACGTCCGGCTAGGGTGTCCCATAGCGGGCGGAAGGTCTGGGTGAAGAAGTCCCAGACCTTGCCCTGGCTGTACTTAGGTTGTTGGTCGGCACCGCAGGGAGGGCGATGCGGGCGACCACGTAGCCCCAGAGGCGCAGCAGGTCATATCGGTCAAACGTTGCCGGCACCACGAGCTCATGGACTCTGGCCAGCGGCGTGTGGAGAGCTTCCGTCCACCGCTGGAGGATCCGGAACTCGCGCGAGCCGCCTCCGCTGCCTCCGGAGGAGGAGCGGAGCGCCGGCAGGCCCCGGCTCATGTCCGTCTCCTCCTCCACCGACGACCCAAAGTCCGTCCCGAACTGCTGGCGGAGGAAGTCTGCGTCGACGCGGCCGCCCAGGAGCTCTTTGCCCGGCTCCTCGCTGCCGCGCTCCTGGCTGCTGCTGCGGCTGCTCTTCTCGCTGCTGCCATCCCCTGAGCTGCTCTCCCAGGGTAAGCGCCTTCGTGCGCCGTGCCTGTCCCTCACACCATTTCCCTGGGACCGAGGCTGCGCCACCGCCGCGAGGCTGGTGCCGCCCTCTGACAGGACCAGGCCCTCTCTGTCTCCCACCCGGGGCCCTCCACTGCAGCACACGCGGGCATTTCCGGGCTCTAACGCCTCCCTCCCTGCCTCCAGCAGTGGCGAGGGCGATGGGCCCCGTGTCACCGCACCGCCCACCCAACCTAGGGCGGCATGCTTGATCGGGGAGCGGGCTCTCCCGTCTCCACCCTCCGCCTCCTGGCCTGCATAGTCGGAGTCAGACCCGGGCGAGCGCCCGGCTCGGTCCGGACTCTCCACACACTCCCAGGCGTCCCCTTCACCTCCCCGGCGACGCCGCACCCCGAAACGGAGCGCGAGGGCATCGCAGCGCCTCTCCAGGTCGCGCAGGGATCGCCAGAGCATGGACTTCTCTCGCCTGAATCCCTCCAGCCCATGGGCCCGCCGCTCCGCCTCCGTCATTTCCTCCAGCTCCGCCAGGCGCTCCTGCTGGGCGGCCATCTGGCCCACCAGCTTCTGCAGCCGCTCTCCCCTCTCGGTGCCTTCCGCCCAGGGGCGCACCCTCTCATACAGCGCGAGGTAGGCAGCGCGCCTCCCAGAGCGCTGCGGGCCCGCCTGCTCCCCCTCCACGCTCTCCTCTCCAAGCCCCTCGGCTGTTGTTCCGAGAACGGCCTCTTGCTCGGCCCCCACTGCAGCCAGGGCCAGCACAGCCCCCGTTGCCTCCTTACTGCCAGCAGCAGCCCAGGCCCCTGCCTCCGAGTGCTGCCCATCAGCAAGGCTCCAGCCAGCTAATGCTGAGAGCCTGGCTGCCTGAGGCCTACTGTCGAGGCCCACCGGCTCCAGCCCCCCCTCACAACATTCCAGGGGCATCCCAGGGCCCCCCGAGCCCTCTGGGCATGCCCCCCACTGTCCTGCACCCCCCAGTGCCTCCTCCATGCAGCGGGGGCCCCCTCCTGCCGGCACAAAAGCCGCTTCTCCTACCTCCTCCTCCAGCAGCACTGCAGCAGCCGCAGCAGCAGCCATTTTTGTAGGCCTGCAGCTCTCCCGATACTCCAGGAGCTGTACAGGGGGGGTCCCTTCCAGAAAGTTTTTCCGGGGGACCCCCCCTCCGAGGGGGTCCATGACCGCACCCCCGGGTGCCCGGAGGACTCCCCCAGACTCCCCAGGAAGCGGGGTGCTGGCAGACGAGCTGGTTTTAAAGTTCCAGCTAATTGTTTGTTGGGACTCGCAGGAGCTCCAAACAAACACACCCTCTCCCTTCGAGAGGCAGGGTTAGGGTTAGGGTTAGGGTTAGGGTTAGGGTTAGGGTTAGGTTAGGGTTAGGGTTAGGGTTAGGGTTAGGGTTAGGGTTAGGGTTAGGTTTTTTTTAGGTTTTTTTATTTAAAAAATTCTTCCACCTGGCCGCCAGACTACATCCGAGCGCGAAAAACCGTAACAGGAAACGATTGTCTCTTCAACGTCTAACTAATACAAAGAAAAACTAGCTCACCTATTATCTAATACACAGAGTTGACTGTGGTGCCCCCTCAGTCCCCCCCGTCACGTTTCGCTCACGTGATGGGTGGTGTTGGCGCGGCTCCCGTGGCATTGGCCCGCCACGGCCAGAGCCGTCGCCAGCGCTCGGCAGGAAGATGCCCCCACTCGGCCCGACTCAGGGCCGCCAGCTGGCCCAGCACTACCCTCGTCGAGCCCGTAGCGTCGCATTCTCTCCGCGTCTTTTGTTCGCGGTGGCGCTGGTAGACCAGCGCGAGCAGGACGAAAAGGTTCACGAGCCGGGCCGTGGACCAGGGCACGTCCCAGTACTCCTCCGTCCTGCCGGCACTGCCGGCACGTTTCCTCGGCCCACGCAGGCCGCCGGGCCGCGGCTCTCTCCCCGCTGCCACGTCTTCCCACCGCTGCGCAAGCAGCGCTGGCCAGTCCAGTGCCTGCGCCACCTCCTCCCACAGACGCCGTGCCGCCGGGCACGTCCACATCGCGTGTTCGGCCGTCTCTCGCTGCGTCACGCCCAACTGCACGGCCTGGCTTTGGCAAGCGAGGCGCACGCACGCCTGAGCGGCTTCATCGCCCCGCAGCCAGGGCTTGCAGCCTTGCAGCGCGAGCACACCGTGGTAGGCCCGCCACCGCACCTCCCACAGCGCGTATGGCACACGCCGGTCCTGGAAGTACTCCAGTGGGTACTCCGGCTCACGCAGGTACTGCGGCCGGCCCTCCTTTGTGCGCTCCCGCTCCGCGTGCGGCGTGAACATGCACGCGTCGAGCATGTCCCAATAGAGGCGGCGCTTGAGTTGTGCCAGCGGACCACCAGCACGTCGCGGCACCCATGGCGTGCCCGCTCCTTCCTCCGGCCCCCGGAAAGCTTGCGCCGGGACACGCCACTGCCGGACCGCTCCGTAGACCTCGGCGAGGTAGTCGGGCCCCATGGCCTTGGCGGCCTGTGTGATGCGGTAGTCCCAGGAACCCTCGTCCCACCAGCGTCGCGCCCATGCGCTGCCCCGCCAGCCACGCTCGAAACCTTCCATCCAGAAGTGCTCTGCTATGCGCGGGCGGCCTTCTGGCGCCGCACCGCTTGCCTCCGCACGTGCAAGCGCCCACTTCCCGAAGTTGCAGGCCAGGAAGGAGGCCAGCAGCGCCGGCCCAACTGCCGGGAAGGCCAGCCCCGCCTGCGCGACGGGCCGGTACGCCACCACGCGTGCCAGTGGGAACGTGCGCATGCCCCACAGGAAGGTGAACAGTTCTGCGCTGATGTCTTGCACGAGCCGCTCCGGGGGCGGGTACACTGCTGCCAGGTTGGCCGCCGCCGGGAGCAGGTAGGTGCGCACATAGCGTGCTTTCTGGTACAGGGTGAGCCGCCAGGGCTTCCACTGTGCCACCCTGTTGCGGACCCCTTCTGCCCAGGAGTGCCAGTTGCACTTCCAGCCGTCCCTCCGCACGGAAAAGCGGATGCCGAGCAGCTTGACGTCGTTCTCCGCTTCCACGTCACCGGCGCCTGGTTCGGTGGCCTCCGCCACGCCGGCTCCCCTCGCTGGGCCGCCGCCACCGCTTCCACCGCTGCGCAGCCGCTGCGCTAGTGGCTTCCGCCGTACCGTACCCTCCAGCGCATCGAAAGAGACGACAAAGCTTTTCTCGGCATTCAGGCACGCTCCGGACGCCGCTGCGTATGCGTCAAAAACCCTCCGCACTTCTGTCAGCTCCGCATTGTCATCTCGCACGAGCAGTGAGACGTCATCCGCGTGCGCTACGAGCTTGAGTGTAGGCGCTGCCGAGGCCCGGCCGTTTTGAGGGCCACCGCCACCGCCGCCTTCGCTGCTGTCGTCGTCGCTGCTCCCGGTGTGCTGGGGCCACTTCCGCGGGTGGACTCCGGCCGCTCCTCCTTCCACTGTCATCCGGGTGGCCAGGTGGAAGCGCACACCGGTGATGCCTTTCTCCAGTTCCAGCCGACACAGCACCGCGTCCAGGCTCAGCACATAGAGCAGCGCGCTGAGCGGGCATCCCTGCCGTACGCCCGACTGGATGAGGATCGGTGCGCCGCGGTGCCCGTTCAGCTGCGGGACGATGGCCGCGCCGTGGTACAGCAGTCGCACATAGCCTACAAAGGTCTCGGGCACGCCCTTCCAGCGCAGCGCCGCCCACAGGAAGGCATGGTGTACGTTGTCGAAGGCCTTCTCCTGGTCCAGCTGGAGCAGCAGCCCGCGCCACTGGCCCATGCGTGCTAGCTGGAAGACTTCACGTAGTGCGCAGAGCGAGTCCTGCATGGCGCGCCCCGGCACCGCGCTGGTCTGCGCACGCACCACGATCTTCCCGGCCACGGCCGCCAGCCGTGCGTTGAGCACTGCTGCCAGCACGCGGTAGTCAACGTTGGTCAGCACGATGGGGCGCCAGTTCTTGAGCAGCGTCAGGTCTCCGCGCTTGGGGAAGAGGACGAGCGTGCCCTCGCCAAAAGTCACGCTAGTCCGGTCCTGTGCCAGGCACGCCGTGAAGACTTCCGCCAGGGGGCGTGCCAGCCAGGCACGGAATTTCTTGTAGAAGGCCCAGCCGAGGCCATCGGGACCTGGCGCAGAGCGGCTGCGCCCGCGCGCGATGGCCGCCGCCACCTCTTCCTCGGCGATGGGTGCCACCAGGCCGCGTGCGTCCTCCTCGTTCAGGCCCTCACACAGGCTGCGCCAGCCCCGCCTCCCGCCATCGCCGGGCATCGCATCGATGGCGTGCAGGAAGGCCTCGCTTTGGTTGGCAGCGATCTGGGTCTTCTTTGCAAAAAGGGCGCCATAGAAATCCTCAACGACCTGGAGCATCTCTCCCGGGCTCGTGCTGACGCCGTCCGCCTCCGTCCTGCGCAGCCCTTGGATGGCTGCCGGTGGGCTTGCGCCACCGCCCCTGGTCTTCGCCCACTCGTCAACATCTACGCTGCCACCACGCGTGCGGCACACCTTGGCCCGGCGCCGCCGGTCCCAGCGCTCGCGCTGGTAATGCGCGATGCTCTCCCGCGCCTGTGTCAGGACCTTGGTGTCGACAGGCTGGCCGCGCCCGGCACGCGCGTGGCACTGTAGGAAGTGGTAGACGGCATCGTGGTAGCGGCGTGTCTCTGCGGAGTAGGCCGCCCGCTCCTGCCGCCGGCACCGCTGCCGCACCTCTCGCTTGACTCGCTCCCACCACTCCAGCGGGGCCGCATCCCTGTATAGGCCCGCCGTGCGCAGCGACAGCAGGCACGCCAGCGTGGTCGCTACCAGCGCGCGGCACTCCTCCCGCTGAAGCGCCTCCGGGCGCAGGCGCCAAAGGGGTCGCCCCCTCGGGAAGACTTCGCCCACAGCCAGCTCTAGGCGCAGTATCCCGTGGTCGGACCACGGGGTGATGGTCACGGCGCAACGCTGTACGTAGACACTCTCCGGTGCGCGTACCCGGTCCACGCGGCTGGCAAAGCACGGGTGGTAGAACGTGTAGCGTGCAGCGGCACCGTCCCCGACGGGCGGATAACTGCCTGCGTACGCCCTCCGGCACCCTACTGGGAAGAAGTCGAGCGCGTTAGGGGCCTCGCGTGCCTTGTCCGCCAGTCCGGCCTCTGCCAGGAAGCGCTCCAGCTCACGCTCGTCTGGCAGCAGCGGGGCGCCGCCACCATGCAGCGGGCGCTCGGCCTCGCCCGCCGTGCGCACCCCGCCCACGTACGCGCTGCGGTCTGAGAGCCGGGAGCGGTTGTTAAAATCCCCGGCCACGAGCAGGCAACGACGCGTGTGGCACGCGTTCCGCAGATGTGCCCAGAAAGCCCGCCGCCGTGCGGCCTGTACGGGGGCGTAGAGCCCGCAGATGCGGAAGGCACGCTCCTCCGCCGTCCCGCTCGCCGATACGCTCCGCAGCGTCAGGTCCGCCACCAGCAGCCTCCCCGGCACCGCTTCCACGACTCCGTCGATGGCGAGGTCGGCCCGCGAGCGGAAGAGCAGCGCCACGCCCGCCGAGCCTTCCTCGCCGTCGTAGGACCACACCGACGGCCCGGCGGTCCAGAGCCGCTGTGCTCGGCTCCGCTGCTGCTCGTTGGTGAAGTGCAGCTCCTGCAAGATGAGCACGTCCTGCGCCAGCGCTGCCAGGGTTGGCAGGATCTCCTCCGCCCTGCGCCACGAGCGCAAGCCCCTAGCGTTCCACGTCGCGAGGCGTAGCGCAGTCATGGCGTTCAGGGGGTTGCGGCGGCCGCAGACTTCCCTACCCCCTCCGGAGGCCAAGCCGGAGGTGTAGCCTCACCAGGTCGCGCATCCGGGCACGCGTGGGGGGGTCCGGGTGACTCCCAGGGCGGAGGCGCACTGTGCTCTGGGGAGAGGGCGTACGGGACCAGGGCGAGCTCATCCCCGGTGTCCTCCACCGCACTCTCCGTCGACCTACTGTCCGGTGCCCTGATTTCTTTTTCTGGTCGCCTCCGGCCTCCCGGGCAGCCTCGCACGATGTTTCCTGTTCCATCCATGGCGGGAGCTGTCACTGCTCCTGAGCCGACCTCCACCATGCACGTAAAGTCCTGCCTTTCATCCAGCTCGCCGTTGGGGTCAGTCCCGTCCTGTTGCTCACTCCGCGCTTGTAGTACGGTGTTGGGGCCAGTTGGCGGGACAACTGACAGGTCTGCTGATAGTTCGGGGTCGGTGGGCAAGTCGGGTGTCTTCTGCGACGGCCGGCCCTCTCTATCCCTCCCCACCGGGGCTGTACCCACGCTTGGGGTCCCCGACTCCGTCGCGGCACCCCCTCCCCGCCGCCGCCTCTTCATCTTCCGGGCCCGCTGCGCATCCTCGGGCTGCTGCTCTCGCGGCGGGAGCGGCTGCACTGGCGGCGGAGAGGCGTCTTCCCCGCCTGCCTGCCCCTCCTTGGTTGCCGTCTGCTCTTCGGCCGCGCTCCCCCCTTGCCGGTCCTCTTCTAGACCAGGGTCGTTGTCGGCATGTAGGCGTTGGCCTGGCCCTTGCCACTCACCTTCCCCGAGGAGTCTGAAGGCGTTGCATGTCTGTAACACGGTGTTTTGTGCCCGCCACACCTCCACGCCTGTAGCACGTGGCGCGGCGCCTGCAACCCCGGCATCCGGGGTCCTGCCTTTCTTTCCTGCCGGCCGGCGGGTGACCGTCCGCCAGTCGGCGCCCTCCTCCCCCTGGTTGCCAGCGCCCCCCCGGGCCTTTGACTCTTGGGCGCGGGCCCTGTCCGGAGCCCCCGGCCTCACACCTTGCGCCTCCCCTTCCCGCCGTCTCTGTTGCGCTTGATGCCAGGCCTGTGCCTCTGCACGCTCCCGCCCCGCCTGGGCGGCCCTGTTCGCCGCACCCCACCGCTCCTCGTCCTCCCGGTTGTACTGGGCACGCGGACACCAAAAGTAGGTGTGCCCGGGCTCCTCGCACAGGTTGCAGCGGATGCTGGCCTGGCAGGCGGCCGTTGCGTGTCCGCGGACGCCGCACCGCGAGCACAGCGGCGTGGTGCAGTTCCGCCGCCGGTGGCCGTAGGAGCCGCACTGGAAGCACGCCGGCGGCTGGCCGCTGTACCGTGTGATGCCCCTCTCCGCCCCCAGGTAGAAGTACTTTGGGATGCGGCCTCCTCCCGTCTCCTCCCCCTTGAAGGCGACTACGCAACGGTATTCCCCAGTCCAAAAACCGTGCCGGTCACGCTTCTTGTCAGGTCCCATGAGTATTTTTGCATAGCGTGACACCCAGAGAGTCACGTCCTCCTCCGGGATGGCAGAGGTCCTGAAGATGACGGTCAGGACCTTCGTGTCACCCCGGAAGAGCGGCACCACCTCAAAGTCCGCCAGCAGGGCCGGGTTGGCGCGCTGCGCCGCTTTGCAGCCCACCCAAAAGCGGCGGTAGGCGTTCTCGGACGCCAGGCAGACGTCCGTCTCACGCGAGCCTGGAAGTTGAATGAGGGCCACCACATCCGCCCTGTCGAAGGCCAAAGTCTCCAGCAGGAGGACCGAGGCCAGGTAGTCCCGCGTGTCTTCCAGGTCAGCCCCCCGGTAGCGGAAGCGCACAACGTAGCGCCGCCACGGGTCTCTGCTCCTCGCGCCCGACCCGTCCGACAGGCCGTCGAGCAGACGGCCCAGGTAGCCCTCCTCATCCTCCTCCTCGCCGTCCTCATCCCAGGGAAAGGCGTCCCCTGTGCCGCTGCCGCCACCACCTCCACGGCGCCCGCCGCGCCGCTCTGCACGCGCGTTGCCGGCCACCGAGGCGTAGGAGCGCGTCCCGCCGTTCGCCGCCGTCCGCTGTTCCCGCTGAGCTGCCGACGCTGCCGTCCCGGCCGTGGCCTCGTCCCTCGGGGTCGCGGAGTTCCGCCTAGCGCCGCCATCTCTGCCGCCGTCCCGAGCACCTGCAGGAGGCACAGCAACAGGCACGGCAGTACCTGGGGACAGACCGGCCTCTCCCCGGAGCCCCCCCTCCTGCTCCTGCTCCGTGTCTGAGGCAGCCCGTCCCGCTTGCCGTGCCCCTGTGACTCCGGCGCCGCTGCTCGCTCCTGACCCGGAGGCCCGCCCAGGACCCTTCCTGGGCCGCTTCTTGGCCGAGTCCTCCTCCGCCGCAGAGCCGGCGCTGCCGAGGCGCGTCTCCCCTCGTTTCCTCGAACCCGCGGCCGAGGGCGGCCTTCCCGGGGCTTTGAACGGGCCCGCCGGCTCGCCGCACTCTCCGCCGCTGCCACCCGGACCTCCCAGGTCATCCTCCCGCTCCCCGGAGCCCAGAGACTCACCGGCCGCCGTGGGCGGCACCTCCGATTGGGCCGCCCGCGGCGCTGTCCCCGTCGGTCGCGCCAGCCGTGCCGTCGCTGGACGCTCCGCGTCATCTCGCCCTCGACCGCCGCGCTCTGCCGCCGCTCCGCCCGGCGCCGCTGCCATCGGCCTCCGCTCTGCCGCACGGCCAGCCATTGCTCCCTCGTCCGCCTGCCGCTGCTTCTCGATGCGCTGCCGCTGGCGCAGGAGGCCGATGACGTTCTCCAGCCACTCACGGAAGTCCGCCTGTGACACGAAGGAGGACCAGTCCTCGGTCCTGGCCAGGAAAAGTACCGGCGCGTCGCTCGGGGCGACGACCCACGTCCGGTGGATATCTTGGAACGTGCGCACCAGGCTGCCCGCCTCCAGCCAGGCCGGGAAGTCGGCGGGCGCGCCACGAGGCCTGCGCCCCACCAGGATCCGGCGTAACGCAGCCAGCGCCAGGGAGCGAACGAGGGCGAGTTGGTTCTCCGTGAGCCCACAGCAACGTCCGGCTAGGGTGTCCCATAGCGGGCGGAAGGTCTGGGTGAAGAAGTCCCAGACCCTGCCCTGGCTGTACTTAGACAGGTTGTTGGTCGGCACCGCGGGGAGGGCGATGCGGGCGACCACGTAGCCCCAGAGGCGCAGCAGGTCATATCGGTCAAACGTTGCCGGCACCACGAGCTCATGGACTCTGGCCAGCGGCGTGTGGAGAGCTTCCGTCCACCGCTGGAGGATCCGGAACTCGCGCGAGCCGCCTCCGCTGCCTCCGGAGGAGGAGCGGAGCGCCGGCAGGCCCCGGCTCATGTCCGTCTCCTCCTCCACCGACGACCCAAAGTCCGTCCCGAACTGCTGGCGGAGGAAGTCTGCGTCGACGCGGCCGCCCAGGAGCTCTTTGCCCGGCTCCCCGCTGCCGCGCTCCTGGCTGCTGCTGCGGCTGCTCTTCTCGCTGCTGCCATCCCCTGAGCTGCTCTCCCAGGGTAAGCGCCTTCGTGCGCCGTGCCTGTCCCTCACACCATTTCCCTGGGACCGAGGCTGCGCCACCGCCGCGAGGCTGGTGCCGCCCTCTGACAGGACCAGGCCCTCTCTGTCTCCCACCCGGGGCCCTCCACTGCAGCACACGCGGGCATTTCCGGGCTCTAACGCCTCCCTCCCTGCCTCCAGCAGTGGCGAGGGCGATGGGCCCCGTGTCACCGCACCGCCCACCCAACCTAGGGCGGCATGCTTGATCGGGGAGCGGGCTCTCCCGTCTCCACCCTCCGCCTCCTGGCCTGCATAGTCGGAGTCAGACCCGGGCGAGCGCCCGGCTC
>NC_139468.1:382500-387500 GCF_057233095.1 Heloderma suspectum | reverse complement strand
GGACGCCGCTGCGTATGCGTCAAAAACCCTCCGCACTTCTGTCAGCTCCGCATTGTCATCTCGCACGAGCAGTGAGACGTCATCCGCGTGCGCTACGAGCTTGAGTGTAGGCGCTGCCGAGGCCCGGCCGTTTTGAGGGCCGCCGCCACTGCCGCCTTCGCTGCTGTCGTCGTCGCTGCTCCCGGTGTGCTGGGGCCACTTCCGCGGGTGGACTCCGGCCGCTCCTCCTTCCACTGTCATCCGGGTGGCCAGGTGGAAGCGCACACCGGTGATGCCTTTCTCCAGTTCCAGCCGACACAGCACCGCGTCCAGGCTCAGCACATAGAGCAGCGCGCTGAGCGGGCATCCCTGCCGTACGCCCGACTGGATGAGGATCGGTGCGCCGCGGTGCCCGTTCAGCTGCGGGACGATGGCCGCGCCGTGGTACAGCAGTCGCACATAGCCTACAAAGGTCTCGGGCACGCCCTTCCAGCGCAGCGCCGCCCACAGGAAGGCATGGTGTACGTTGTCGAAGGCCTTCTCCTGGTCCAGCTGGAGCAGCAGCCCGCGCCACTGGCCCATGCGTGCTAGCTGGAAGACTTCACGTAGTGCGCAGAGCGAGTCCTGCATGGCGCGCCCCGGCACCGCGCTGGTCTGCGCACGCACCACGATCTTCCCGGCCACGGCCGCCAGCCGTGCATTGAGCACTGCTGCCAGCACGCGGTAGTCAACGTTGGTCAGCACGATGGGGCGCCAGTTCTTGAGCAGCGTCAGGTCTCCGCGCTTGGGGAAGAGGACGAGCGTGCCCTCGCCAAAAGTCACGCTAGTCCGGTCCTGTGCCAGGCACGCCGTGAAGACTTCCGCCAGGGGGCGTGCCAGCCAGGCACGGAATTTCTTGTAGAAGGCCCAGCCGAGGCCATCGGGGCCTGGCGCAGAGCGGCTGCGCCCGCGCGCGATGGCCGCCGCCACCTCTTCCTCGGCGATGGGTGCCACCAGGCCGCGTGCGTCCTCCTCGTTCAGGCCCTCACACAGGCTGCGCCAGCCCCGCCTCCCGCCATCGCCGGGCATCGCATCGATGGCGTGCAGGAAGGCCTCGCTTTGGTTGGCAGCGATCTGGGTCTTCTTTGCAAAAAGGGCGCCATAGAAATCCTCAACGACCTGGAGCATCTCTCCCGGGCTCGTGCTGACGCCGTCCGCCTCCGTCCTTCGCAGCCCTTGGATGGCTGCCGGTGGGCTTGCGCCACCGCCCCTGGTCTTCGCCCACTCGTCAACATCTACGCTGCCACCACGCGTGCGGCACACCTTGGCCCGGCGCCGCCGGTCCCAGCGCTCGCGCTGGTAATGCGCGATGCTCTCCCGCGCCTGTGTCAGGACCTTGGTGTCGACAGGCTGGTCGCGCCCGGCACGCGCGTGGCACTGTAGGAAGTGGTAGACGGCATCGTGGTAGCGGCGTGTCTCTGCGGAGTAGGCCGCCCGCTCCTGCCGCCGGCACCGCTGCCGCACCTCTCGCTTGACTCGCTCCCACCACTCCAGCGGGGCCGCATCCCTGTATAGGCCCGCCGTGCGCAGCGACAGCAGGCACGCCAGCGTGGTCGCTACCAGCGCGCGGCACTCCTCCCGCTGAAGCGCCTCCGGGCGCAGGCGCCAAAGGGGTCGCCCCCTCGGGAAGACTTCGCCCACAGCCAGCTCTAGGCGCAGTATCCCGTGGTCGGACCACGGGGTGATGGTCACGGCGCAACGCTGTACGTAGACACTCTCCGGTGCGCGTACCCGGTCCACGCGGCTGGCAAAGCACGGGTGGTAGAACGTGTAGCGTGCAGCGGCACCGTCCCCGACGGGCGGATAACTGCCTGCGTACGCCCTCCGGCACCCTACTGGGAAGAAGTCGAGCGCGTTAGGGGCCTCGCGTGCCTTGTCCGCCAGTCCGGCCTGTGCCAGGAAGCGCTCCAGCTCACGCTCGTCTGGCAGCAGCGGGGCGCCGCCACCATGCAGCGGGCGCTCGGCCTCGCCCGCCGTGCGCACCCCGCCCACGTACGCGCTGCGGTCTGAGAGCCGGGAGCGGTTGTTAAAATCCCCGGCCACGAGCAGGCAACGACGCGTGTGGCACGCGTTCCGCAGATGTGCCCAGAAAGCCCGCCGCCGTGCGGCCTGTACGGGGGCGTAGAGCCCGCAGATGCGGAAGGCACGCTCCTCCGCCGTCCCGCTCGCCGATACGCTCCGCAGCGTCAGGTCCGCCACCAGCAGCCTCCCCGGCACCGCTTCCACGACTCCGTCGATGGCGAGGTCGGCCCGCGAGCGGAAGAGCAGCGCCACGCCCGCCGAGCCTTCCTCGCCGTCGTAGGACCACACCGACGGCCCGGCGGTCCAGAGCCGCTGTGCTCGGCTCCGCTGCTGCTCGTTGGTGAAGTGCAGCTCCTGCAAGATGAGCACGTCCTGCGCCAGCGCTGCCAGGGTTGGCAGGATCTCCTCCGCCCTGCGCCACGAGCGCAAGCCCCTAGCGTTCCACGTCGCGAGGCGTAGTGCAGTCATGGCGTTCAGGGGGTTGCGGCGGCCGCAGACTTCCCTACCCCCTCCGGAGGCCAAGCCGGAGGTGTAGCCTCACCAGGTCGCGCATCCGGGCACGCGTGGGGGGGTCCGGGTGACTCCCAGGGCGGAGGCGCACTGTGCTCTGGGGAGAGGGCGTACGGGACCAGGGCGAGCTCATCCCCGGTGTCCTCCACCGCACTCTCCGTCGACCTACTGTCCGGTGCCCTGATTTCTTTTTCTGGTCGCCTCCGGCCTCCCGGGCAGCCTCGCACGATGTTTCCTGTTCCATCCATGGCGGGAGCTGTCACTGCTCCTGAGCCGACCTCCACCATGCACGTAAAGTCCTGCCTTTCATCCAGCTCGCCGTTGGGGTCAGTCCCGTCCTGTTGCTCACTCCGCGCTTGTAGTACGGTGTTGGGGCCAGTTGGCGGGACAACTGACAGGTCTGCTGATAGTTCGGGGTCGGTGGGCAAGTCGGGTGTCTTCTGCGACGGCCGGCCCTCTCTATCCCTCCCCACCGGGGCTGTACCCACGCTTGGGGTCCCCGACTCCGTCGCGGCACCCCCTCCCCGCCGCCGCCTCTTCATCTTCCGGGCCCGCTGCGCATCCTCGGGCTGCTGCTCTCGCGGCGGGAGCGGCTGCACTGGCGGCGGAGAGGCGTCTTCCCCGCCTGCCTGCCCCTCCTTGGTTGCCGTCTGCTCTTCGGCCGCGCTCCCCCCTTGCCGGTCCTCTTCTAGACCAGGGTCGTTGTCGGCATGTAGGCGTTGGCCTGGCCCTTGCCACTCACCTTCCCCGAGGAGTCTGAAGGCGTTGCATGTCTGTAACACGGTGTTTTGTGCCCGCCACACCTCCACGCCTGTAGCACGTGGCGCGGCGCCTGCAACCCCGGCATCCGGGGTCCTGCCTTTCTTTCCTGCCGGCCGGCGGGTGACCGTCCGCCAGTCGGCGCCCTCCTCCCCCTGGTTGCCAGCGCCCCCCCGGGCCTTTGACTCTTGGGCGCGGGCCCTGTCCGGAGCCCCCGGCCTCACACCTTGCGCCTCCCCTTCCCGCCGTCTCTGTTGCGCTTGATGCCAGGCCTGTGCCTCTGCACGCTCCCGCCCCGCCTGGGCGGCCCTGTTCGCCGCACCCCACCGCTCCTCGTCCTCCCGGTTGTACTGGGCACGCGGACACCAAAAGTAGGTGTGCCCGGGCTCCTCGCACAGGTTGCAGCGGATGCTGGCCTGGCAGGCGGCCGTTGCGTGTCCGCGGACGCCGCACCGCGAGCACAGCGGCGTGGTGCAGTTCCGCCGCCGGTGGCCGTAGGAGCCGCACTGGAAGCACGCCGGCGGCTGGCCGCTGTACCGTGTGATGCCCCTCTCCGCCCCCAGGTAGAAGTACTTTGGGATGCGGCCTCCTCCCGTCTCCTCCCCCTTGAAGGCGACTACGCAACGGTATTCCCCAGTCCAAAAACCGTGCCGGTCACGCTTCTTGTCAGGTCCCATGAGTATTTTTGCATAGCGTGACACCCAGAGAGTCACGTCCTCCTCCGGGATGGCAGAGGTCCTGAAGATGACGGTCAGGACCTTCGTGTCACCCCGGAAGAGCGGCACCACCTCAAAGTCCGCCAGCAGGGCCGGGTTGGCGCGCTGCGCCGCTTTGCAGCCCACCCAAAAGCGGCGGTAGGCGTTCTCGGACGCCAGGCAGACGTCCGTCTCACGCGAGCCTGGAAGTTGAATGAGGGCCACCACATCCGCCCTGTCGAAGGCCAAAGTCTCCAGCAGGAGGACCGAGGCCAGGTAGTCCCGCGTGTCTTCCAGGTCAGCCCCCCGGTAGCGGAAGCGCACAACGTAGCGCCGCCACGGGTCTCTGCTCCTCGCGCCCGACCCGTCCGACAGGCCGTCGAGCAGGCGGCCCAGGTAGCCCTCCTCATCCTCCTCCTCGCCGTCCTCATCCCAGGGAAAGGCGTCCCCTGTGCCGCTGCCGCCACCACCTCCACGGCGCCCGCCGCGCCGCTCTGCACGCGCGTTGCCGGCCACCGAGGCGTAGGAGCGCGTCCCGCCGTTCGCCGCCGTCCGCTGTTCCCGCTGAGCTGCCGACGCTGCCGTCCCGGCCGTGGCCTCGTCCCTCGGGGTCGCGGAGTTCCGCCTAGCGCCGCCATCTCTGCCGCCGTTCCGAGCACCTGCAGGAGGCACAGCAACAGGCACGGCAGTACCTGGGGACAGACCGGCCTCTCCCCGGAGCCCCCCCTCCTGCTCCTGCTCCGTGTCTGAGGCAGCCCGTCCCGCTTGCCGTGCCCCTGTGACTCCGGCGCCGCTGCTCGCTCCTGACCCGGAGGCCCGCCCAGGACCCTTCCTGGGCCGCTTCTTGGCCGAGTCCTCCTCCGCCGCAGAGCCGGCGCTGCCGAGGCGCGTCTCCCCTCGTTTCCTCGAACCCGCGGCCGAGGGCGGCCTTCCCGGGGCTTTGAACGGGCCCGCCGGCTCGCCGCACTCTCCGCCGCTGCCACCCGGACCTCCCAG
>NC_139468.1:367500-375000 GCF_057233095.1 Heloderma suspectum | reverse complement strand
CTCAGGGCCGCCAGCTGGCCCAGCACTACCCTCATCGAGCCCGTAGCGTCGCATTCTCTCCGCGTCTTTTGTTCGCGGTGGCGCTGGTAGACCAGCGCGAGCAGGACGAAAAGGTTCACGAGCCGGGCCGTGGACCAGGGCACGTCCCAGTACTCCTCCGTCCTGCCGGCACTGCCGGCACGTTTCCTCGGCCCACGCAGGCCGCCGGGCCGCGGCTCTCTCCCCGCTGCCACGTCTTCCCACCGCTGCGCAAGCAGCGCTGGCCAGTCCAGTGCCTGCGCCACCTCCTCCCACAGACGCCGTGCCGCCGGGCACGTCCACATCGCGTGTTCGGCCGTCTCTCGCTGCGTCACGCCCAACTGCACGGCCTGGCTCTGGCAAGCGAGGCGCACGCACGCCTGAGCGGCTTCATCGCCCCGCAGCCAGGGCTTGCAGCCTTGCAGCGCGAGCACACCGTGGTAGGTCCGCCACCGCACCTCCCACAGCGCGTATGGCACACGCCGGTCCTGGAAGTACTCCAGTGGGTACTCCGGCTCACGCAGGTACTGCGGCCGGCCCTCCTTTGTGCGCTCCTGCTCCGCGTGCGGCGTGAACATGCACGCGTCGAGCATGTCCCAATAGAGGCGGCGCTTGAGTTGTGCCAGCGGACCACCAGCACGTCGCGGCACCCATGGCGTGCCCGCTCCTTCCTCCGGCCCCCGGAAAGCTTGCGCCGGGACACGCCACTGCCGGACCGCTCCGTAGACCTCGGCGAGGTAGTCGGGCCCCATGGCCTTGGCGGCCTGTGTGATGCGGTAGTCCCAGGAACCCTCGTCCCACCAGCGTCGCGCCCATGCGCTGCCCCGCCAGCCACGCTCGAAACCTTCCATCCAGAAGTGCTCTGCTATGCGCGGGCGGCCTTCTGGCGCCGCACCGCTTGCCTCCGCACGTGCAAGCGCCCACTTCCCGAAGTTGCAGGCCAGGAAGGAGGCCAGCAGCGCCGGCCCAACTGCCGGGAAGGCCAGCCCCGCCTGCGCGACGGGCCGGTACGCCACCACGCGTGCCAGTGGGAACGTGCGCATGCCCCACAGGAAGGTGAACAGTTCTGCGCTGATGTCTTGCACGAGCCGCTCCGGGGGCGGGTACACTGCTGCCAGGTTGGCCGCCGCCGGGAGCAGGTAGGTGCGCACATAGCGTGCTTTCTGGTACAGGGTGAGCCGCCAGGGCTTCCACTGTGCCACCCTGTTGCGGACCCCTTCTGCCCAGGAGTGCCAGTTGCACTTCCAGCCGTCCCTCCGCACGGAAAAGCGGATGCCGAGCAGCTTGACGTCGTTCTCCGCTTCCACGTCACCGGCGCCTGGTTCGGTGGCCTCCGCCACGCCGGCTCCCCTCGCTGGGCCGCCGCCACCGCTTCCACCGCTGCGCAGCCGCTGCGCTAGTGGCTTCCGCCGTACCGTACCCTCCAGCGCATCGAAAGAGACGACAAAGCTTTTCTCGGCATTCAGGCACGCTCCGGACGCCGCTGCGTATGCGTCAAAAACCCTCCGCACTTCTGTCAGCTCCGCATTGTCATCTCGCACGAGCAGTGAGACGTCATCCGCGTGCGCTACGAGCTTGAGTGTAGGCGCTGCCGAGGCCCGGCCGTTTTGAGGGCCGCCGCCACCGCCGCCTTCGCTGCTGTCGTCGTCGCTGCTCCCGGTGTGCTGGGGCCACTTCCGCGGGTGGACTCCGGCCGCTCCTCCTTCCACTGTCATCCGGGTGGCCAGGTGGAAGCGCACACCGGTGATGCCTTTCTCCAGTTCCAGCCGACACAGCACCGCGTCCAGGCTCAGCACATAGAGCAGCGCGCTGAGCGGGCATCCCTGCCGTACGCCCGACTGGATGAGGATCGGTGCGCCGCGGTGCCCGTTCAGCTGCGGGACGATGGCCGCGCCGTGGTACAGCAGTCGCACATAGCCTACAAAGGTCTCGGGCACGCCCTTCCAGCGCAGCGCCGCCCACAGGAAGGCATGGTGTACGTTGTCGAAGGCCTTCTCCTGGTCCAGCTGGAGCAGCAGCCCGCGCCACTGGCCCATGCGTGCTAGCTGGAAGACTTCACGTAGTGCGCAGAGCGAGTCCTGCATGGCGCGCCCCGGCACCGCGCTGGTCTGCGCACGCACCACGATCTTCCCGGCCACGGCCGCCAGCCGTGCGTTGAGCACTGCTGCCAGCACGCGGTAGTCAACGTTGGTCAGCACGATGGGGCGCCAGTTCTTGAGCAGCGTCAGGTCTCCGCGCTTGGGGAAGAGGACGAGCGTGCCCTCGCCAAAAGTCACGCTAGTCCGGTCCTGTGCCAGGCACGCCGTGAAGACTTCCGCCAGGGGGCGTGCCAGCCAGGCACGGAATTTCTTGTAGAAGGCCCAGCCGAGGCCATCGGGGCCTGGCGCAGAGCGGCTGCGCCCGCGCGCGATGGCCGCCGCCACCTCTTCCTCGGCGATGGGTGCCACCAGGCCGCGTGCGTCCTCCTCGTTCAGGCCCTCACACAGGCTGCGCCAGCCCCGCCTCCCGCCATCGCCGGGCATCGCATCGATGGCGTGCAGGAAGGCCTCGCTTTGGTTGGCAGCGATCTGGGTCTTCTTTGCAAAAAGGGCGCCATAGAAATCCTCAACGACCTGGAGCATCTCTCCCGGGCTCGTGCTGACGCCGTCCGCCTCCGTCCTGCGCAGCCCTTGGATGGCTGCCGGTGGGCTTGCGCCACCGCCCCTGGTCTTCGCCCACTCGTCAACATCTACGCTGCCACCACGCGTGCGGCACACCTTGGCCCGGCGCCGCCGGTCCCAGCGCTCGCGCTGGTAATGCGCGATGCTCTCCCGCGCCTGTGTCAGGACCTTGGTGTCGACAGGCTGGCCGCGCCCGGCACGCGCGTGGCACTGTAGGAAGTGGTAGACGGCATCGTGGTAGCGGCGTGTCTCTGCGGAGTAGGCCGCCCGCTCCTGCCGCCGGCACCGCTGCCGCACCTCTCGTTTGACTCGCTCCCACCACTCCAGCGGGGCCGCATCCCTGTATAGGCCCGCCGTGCGCAGCGACAGCAGGCACGCCAGCGTGGTCGCTACCAGCGCGCGGCACTCCTCCCGCTGAAGCGCCTCCGGGCGCAGGCGCCAAAGGGGTCGCCCCCTCGGGAAGACTTCGCCCACAGCCAGCTCTAGGCGCAGTATCCCGTGGTCGGACCACGGGGTGATGGTCACGGCGCAACGCTGTACGTAGACACTCTCCGGTGCGCGTACCCGGTCCACGCGGCTGGCAAAGCACGGGTGGTAGAACGTGTAGCGTGCAGCGGCACCGTCCCCGACGGGCGGATAACTGCCTGCGTACGCCCTCCGGCACCCTACTGGGAAGAAGTCGAGCGCGTTAGGGGCCTCGCGTGCCTTGTCCGCCAGTCCGGCCTGTGCCAGGAAGCGCTCTAGCTCACGCTCGTCTGGCAGCAGCGGGGCGCCGCCACCATGCAGCGGGCGCTCGGCCTCGCCCGCCGTGCGCACCCCGCCCACGTACGCGCTGCGGTCTGAGAGCCGGGAGCGGTTGTTAAAATCCCCGGCCACGAGCAGGCAACGACGCGTGTGGCACGCGTTCCGCAGATGTGCCCAGAAAGCCCGCCGCCGTGCGGCCTGTACGGGGGCGTAGAGCCCGCAGATGCGGAAGGCACGCTCCTCCGCCGTCCCGCTCGCCGATACGCTCCGCAGCGTCAGGTCCGCCACCAGCAGCCTCCCCGGCACCGCTTCCACGACTCCGTCGATGGCGAGGTCGGCCCGCGAGCGGAAGAGCAGCGCCACGCCTGCCGAGCCTTCCTCGCCGTCGTAGGACCACACCGACGGCCCGGCGGTCCAGAGCCGCTGTGCTCGGCTCCGCTGCTGCTCGTTGGTGAAGTGCAGCTCCTGCAAGATGAGCACGTCCTGCGCCAGCGCTGCCAGGGTTGGCAGGATCTCCTCCGCCCTGCGCCACGAGCGCAAGCCCCTAGCGTTCCACATCGCGAGGCGTAGCGCAGTCATGGCGTTCAGGGGGTTGCGGCGGCCGCAGACTTCCCTACCCCCTCCGGAGGCCAAGCCGGAGGTGTAGCCTCACCAGGTCGCGCATCCGGGCACGCGTGGGGGGGTCCGGGTGACTCCCAGGGCGGAGGCGCACTGTGCTCTGGGGAGAGGGCGTACGGGACCAGGGCGAGCTCATCCCCGGTGTCCTCCACCGCACTCTCCGTCGACCTACTGTCCGGTGCCCTGATTTCTTTTTCTGGTCGCCTCCGGCCTCCCGGGCAGCCTCGCACGATGTTTCCTGTTCCATCCATGGCGGGAGCTGTCACTGCTCCTGAGCCGACCTCCACCATGCACGTAAAGTCCTGCCTTTCATCCAGCTCGCCGTTGGGGTCAGTCCCGTCCTGTTGCTCACTCCGCGCTTGTAGTACGGTGTTGGGGCCAGTTGGCGGGACAACTGACAGGTCTGCTGATAGTTCGGGGTCGGTGGGCAAGTCGGGTGTCTTCTGCGACGGCCGGCCCTCTCTATCCCTCCCCACCGGGGCTGTACCCACGCTTGGGGTCCCCGACTCCGTCGCGGCACCCCCTCCCCGCCGCCGCCTCTTCATCTTCCGGGCCCGCTGCGCATCCTCGGGCTGCTGCTCTCGCGGCGGGAGCGGCTGCACTGGCGGCGGAGAGGCGTCTTCCCCGCCTGCCTGCCCCTCCTTGGTTGCCGTCTGCTCTTCGGCCGCGCTCCCCCCTTGCCGGTCCTCTTCTAGACCAGGGTCGTTGTCGGCATGTAGGCGTTGGCCTGGCCCTTGCCACTCACCTTCCCCGAGGAGTCTGAAGGCGTTGCATGTCTGTAACACGGTGTTTTGTGCCCGCCACACCTCCACGCCTGTAGCCCGTGGCGCGGCGCCTGCAACCCCGGCATCCGGGGTCCTGCCTTTCTTTCCTGCCGGCCGGCGGGTGACCGTCCGCCAGTCGGCGCCCTCCTCCCCCTGGTTGCCAGCGCCCCCCCGGGCCTTTGACTCTTGGGCGCGGGCCCTGTCCGGAGCCCCCGGCCTCACACCTTGCGCCTCCCCTTCCCGCCGTCTCTGTTGCGCTTGATGCCAGGCCTGTGCCTCTGCACGCTCCCGCCCCGCCTGGGCGGCCCTGTTCGCCGCACCCCACCGCTCCTCGTCCTCCCGGTTGTACTGGGCACGCGGACACCAAAAGGAGGTGTGCCCGGGCTCCTCGCACAGGTTGCAGCGGATGCTGGCCTGGCAGGCGGCCGTTGCGTGTCCGCGGACGCCGCACCGCGAGCACAGCGGCGTGGTGCAGTTCCGCCGCCGGTGGCCGTAGGAGCCGCACTGGAAGCACGCCGGCGGCTGGCCGCTGTACCGTGTGATGCCCCTCTCCGCCCCCAGGTAGAAGTACTTTGGGATGCGGCCTCCTCCCGTCTCCTCCCCCTTGAAGGCGACTACGCAACGGTATTCCCCAGTCCAAAAACCGTGCCGGTCACGCTTCTTGTCAGGTCCCATGAGTATTTTTGCATAGCGTGACACCCAGAGAGTCACGTCCTCCTCCGGGATGGCAGAGGTCCTGAAGATGACGGTCAGGACCTTCGTGTCACCCCGGAAGAGCGGCACCACCTCAAAGTCCGCCAGCAGGGCCGGGTTGGCGCGCTGCGCCGCTTTGCAGCCCACCCAAAAGCGGCGGTAGGCGTTCTCGGACGCCAGGCAGACGTCCGTCTCACGCGAGCCTGGAAGTTGAATGAGGGCCACCACATCCGCCCTGTCGAAGGCCAAAGTCTCCAGCAGGAGGACCGAGGCCAGGTAGTCCCGCGTGTCTTCCAGGTCAGCCCCCCGGTAGCGGAAGCGCACAACGTAGCGCCGCCACGGGTCTCTGCTCCTCGCGCCCGACCCGTCCGACAGGCCGTCGAGCAGGCGGCCCAGGTAGCCCTCCTCATCCTCCTCCTCGCCGTCCTCATCCCAGGGAAAGGCGTCCCCTGTGCCGCTGCCGCCACCACCTCCACGGCGCCCGCCGCGCCGCTCTGCACGCGCGTTGCCGGCCACCGAGGCGTAGGAGCGCGTCCCGCCGTTCGCCGCCGTCCGCTGTTCCCGCTGAGCTGCCGACGCTGCCGTCCCGGCCGTGGCCTCGTCCCTCGGGGTCGCGGAGTTCCGCCTAGCGCCGCCATCTCTGCCGCCGTTCTGAGCACCTGCAGGAGGCACAGCAACAGGCACGGCAGTACCTGGGGACAGACCGGCCTCTCCCCGGAGCCCCCCCTCCTGCTCCTGCTCCGTGTCTGAGGCAGCCCGTCCCGCTTGCCGTGCCCCTGTGACTCCGGCGCCGCTGCTCGCTCCTGACCCGGAGGCCCGCCCAGGACCCTTCCTGGGCCGCTTCTTGGCCGAGTCCTCCTCCGCCGCAGAGCCGGCGCTGCCGAGGCGCGTCTCCCCTCGTTTCCTCGAACCCGCGGCCGAGGGCGGCCTTCCCGGGGCTTTGAACGGGCCCGCCGGCTCGCCGCACTCTCCGCCGCTGCCACCCGGACCTCCCAGGTCATCCTCCCGCTCCCCGGAGCCCAGAGACTCACCGGCCGCCGTGGGCGGCACCTCCGATTGGGCCGCCCGCGGCGCTGTCCCCGTCGGTCGCGCCAGCCGTGCCGTCGCTGGACGCTCCGCGTCATCTCGCCCTCGACCGCCGCGCTCTGCCGCCGCTCCGCCCGGCGCCGCTGCCATCGGCCTCCGCTCTGCCGCACGGCCAGCCATTGCTCCCTCGTCCGCCTGCCGCTGCTTCTCGATGCGCTGCCGCTGGCGCAGGAGGCCGATGACGTTCTCCAGCCACTCACGGAAGTCCGCCTGTGACACGAAGGAGGACCAGTCCTCGGTCCTGGCCAGGAAAAGTACCGGCGCGTCGCTCGGGGCGACGACCCACGTCCGGTGGATATCTTGGAACGTGCGCACCAGGCTGCCCGCCTCCAGCCAGGCCGGGAAGTCGGCGGGCGCGCCACGAGGCCTGCGCCCCACCAGGATCCGGCGTAACGCAGCCAGCGCCAGGGAGCGAACGAGGGCGAGTTGGTTCTCCGTGAGCCCACAGCAACGTCCGGCTAGGGTGTCCCATAGCGGGCGGAAGGTCTGGGTGAAGAAGTCCCAGACCCTGCCCTGGCTGTACTTAGACAGGTTGTTGGTCGGCACCGCGGGGAGGGCGATGCGGGCGACCACGTAGCCCCAGAGGCGCAGCAGGTCATATCGGTCAAACGTTGCCGGCACCACGAGCTCATGGACTCTGGCCAGCGGCGTGTGGAGAGCTTCCGTCCACCGCTGGAGGATCCGGAACTCGCGCGAGCCGCCTCCGCTGCCTCCGGAGGAGGAGCGGAGCGCCGGCAGGCCCCGGCTCATGTCCGTCTCCTCCTCCACCGACGACCCAAAGTCCGTCCCGAACTGCTGGCGGAGGAAGTCTGCGTCGACGCGGCCGCCCAGGAGCTCTTTGCCCGGCTCCCCGCTGCCGCGCTCCTGGCTGCTGCTGCGGCTGCTCTTCTCGCTGCTGCCATCCCCTGAGCTGCTCT
>NC_139468.1:347500-362500 GCF_057233095.1 Heloderma suspectum | reverse complement strand
GTTCACGAGCCGGGCCGTGGACCAGGGCACGTCCCAGTACTCCTCCGTCCTGCCGGCACTGCCGGCACGTTTCCTCGGCCCACGCAGGCCGCCGGGCCGCGGCTCTCTCCCCGCTGCCACGTCTTCCCACCGCTGCGCAAGCAGCGCTGGCCAGTCCAGTGCCTGCGCCACCTCCTCCCACAGACGCCGTGCCGCCGGGCACGTCCACATCGCGTGTTCGGCCGTCTCTCGCTGCGTCACGCCCAACTGCACGGCCTGGCTCTGGCAAGCGAGGCGCACGCACGCCTGAGCGGCTTCATCGCCCCGCAGCCAGGGCTTGCAGCCTTGCAGCGCGAGCACACCGTGGTAGGCCCGCCACCGCACCTCCCACAGCGCGTATGGCACACGCCGGTCCTGGAAGTACTCCAGTGGGTACTCCGGCTCACGCAGGTACTGCGGCCGGCCCTCCTTTGTGCGCTCCCGCTCCGCGTGCGGCGTGAACATGCACGCGTCGAGCATGTCCCAATAGAGGCGGCGCTTGAGTTGTGCCAGCGGACCACCAGCACGTCGCGGCACCCATGGCGTGCCCGCTCCTTCCTCCGGCCCCCGGAAAGCTTGCGCCGGGATACGCCACTGCCGGACCGCTCCGTAGACCTCGGCGAGGTAGTCGGGCCCCATGGCCTTGGCGGCCTGTGTGATGCGGTAGTCCCAGGAACCCTCGTCCCACCAGCGTCGCGCCCATGCGCTGCCCCGCCAGCCACGCTCGAAACCTTCCATCCAGAAGTGCTCTGCTATGCGCGGGCGGCCTTCTGGCGCCGCACCGCTTGCCTCCGCACGTGCAAGCGCCCACTTCCCGAAGTTGCAGGCCAGGAAGGAGGCCAGCAGCGCCGGCCCAACTGCCGGGAAGGCCAGCCCCGCCTGCGCGACGGGCCGGTACGCCACCACGCGTGCCAGTGGGAACGTGCGCATGCCCCACAGGAAGGTGAACAGTTCTGCGCTGATGTCTTGCACGAGCCGCTCCGGGGGCGGGTACACTGCTGCCAGGTTGGCCGCCGCCGGGAGCAGGTAGGTGCGCACATAGCGTGTTTTCTGGTACAGGGTGAGCCGCCAGGGCTTCCACTGTGCCACCCTGTTGCGGACCCCTTCTGCCCAGGAGTGCCAGTTGCACTTCCAGCCGTCCCTCCGCACGGAAAAGCGGATGCCGAGCAGCTTGACGTCGTTCTCCGCTTCCACGTCACCGGCGCCTGGTTCGGTGGCCTCCGCCACGCCGGCTCCCCTCGCTGGGCCGCCGCCACCGCTTCCACCGCTGCGCAGCCGCTGCGCTAGTGGCTTCCGCCGTACCGTACCCTCCAGCGCATCGAAAGAGACGACAAAGCTTTTCTCGGCATTCAGGCACGCTCCGGACGCCGCTGCGTATGCGTCAAAAACCCTCCGCACTTCTGTCAGCTCCGCATTGTCATCTCGCACAAGCAGTGAGACGTCATCCGCGTGCGCTACGAGCTTGAGTGTAGGCGCTGCCGAGGCCCGGCCGTTTTGAGGGCCGCCGCCACCGCCGCCTTCGCTGCTGTCGTCGTCGCTGCTCCCGGTGTGCTGGGGCCACTTCCGCGGGTGGACTCCGGCCGCTCCTCCTTCCACTGTCATCCGGGTGGCCAGGTGGAAGCGCACACCGGTGATGCCTTTCTCCAGTTCCAGCCGACACAGCACCGCGTCCAGGCTCAGCACATAGAGCAGCGCGCTGAGCGGGCATCCCTGCCGTACGCCCGACTGGATGAGGATCGGTGCGCCGCGGTGCCCGTTCAGCTGCGGGACGATGGCCGCGCCGTGGTACAGCAGTCGCACATAGCCTACAAAGGTCTCGGGCACGCCCTTCCAGCGCAGCGCCGCCCACAGGAAGGCATGGTGTACGTTGTCGAAGGCCTTCTCCTGGTCCAGCTGGAGCAGCAGCCCGCGCCACTGGCCCATGCGTGCTAGCTGGAAGACTTCACGTAGTGCGCAGAGCGAGTCCTGCATGGCGCGCCCCGGCACCGCGCTGGTCTGCGCACGCACCACGATCTTCCCGGCCACGGCCGCCAGCCGTGCGTTGAGCACTGCTGCCAGCACGCGGTAGTCAACGTTGGTCAGCACGATGGGGCGCCAGTTCTTGAGCAGCGTCAGGTCTCCGCGCTTGGGGAAGAGGACGAGCGTGCCCTCGCCAAAAGTCACGCTAGTCCGGTCCTGTGCCAGGCACGCCGTGAAGACTTCCGCCAGGGGGCGTGCCAGCCAGGCACGGAATTTCTTGTAGAAGGCCCAGCCGAGGCCATCGGGACCTGGCGCAGAGCGGCTGCGCCCGCGCGCGATGGCCGCCGCCACCTCTTCCTCGGCGATGGGTGCCACCAGGCCGCGTGCGTCCTCCTCGTTCAGGCCCTCACACAGGCTGCGCCAGCCCCGCCTCCCGCCATCGCCGGGCATCGCATCGATGGCGTGCAGGAAGGCCTCGCTTTGGTTGGCAGCGATCTGGGTCTTCTTTGCAAAAAGGGCGCCATAGAAATCCTCAACGACCTGGAGCATCTCTCCCGGGCTCGTGCTGACGCCGTCCGCCTCCGTCCTGCGCAGCCCTTGGATGGCTGCCGGTGGGCTTGCGCCACCGCCCCTGGTCTTCGCCCACTCGTCAACATCTACGCTGCCACCACGCGTGCGGCACACCTTGGCCCGGCGCCGCCGGTCCCAGCGCTCGCGCTGGTAATGCGCGATGCTCTCCCGCGCCTGTGTCAGGACCTTGGTGTCGACAGGCTGGCCGCGCCCGGCACGCGCGTGGCACTGTAGGAAGTGGTAGACGGCATCGTGGTAGCGGCGTGTCTCTGCGGAGTAGGCCGCCCGCTCCTGCCGCCGGCACCGCTGCCGCACCTCTCGCTTGACTCGCTCCCACCACTCCAGCGGGGCCGCATCCCTGTATAGGCCCGCCGTGCGCAGCGACAGCAGGCACGCCAGCGTGGTCGCTACCAGCGCGCGGCACTCCTCCCGCTGAAGCGCCTCCGGGCGCAGGCGCCAAAGGGGTCGCCCCCTCGGGAAGACTTCGCCCACAGCCAGCTCTAGGCGCAGTATCCCGTGGTCGGACCACGGGGTGATGGTCACGGCGCAACGCTGTACGTAGACACTCTCCGGTGCGCGTACCCGGTCCACGCGGCTGGCAAAGCACGGGTGGTAGAACGTGTAGCGTGCAGCGGCACCGTCCCCGACGGGCGGATAACTGCCTGCGTACGCCCTCCGGCACCCTACTGGGAAGAAGTCGAGCGCGTTAGGGGCCTCGCGTGCCTTGTCCGCCAGTCCGGCCTGTGCCAGGAAGCGCTCCAGCTCACGCTCGTCTGGCAGCAGCGGGGCGCCGCCACCATGCAGCGGGCGCTCGGCCTCGCCCGCCGTGCGCACCCCGCCCACGTACGCGCTGCGGTCTGAGAGCCGGGAGCGGTTGTTAAAATCCCCGGCCACGAGCAGGCAACGACGCGTGTGGCACGCGTTCCGCAGATGTGCCCAGAAAGCCCGCCGCCGTGCGGCCTGTACGGGGGCGTAGAGCCCGCAGATGCGGAAGGCACGCTCCTCCGCCGTCCCGCTCGCCGATACGCTCCGCAGCGTCAGGTCCGCCACCAGCAGCCTCCCCGGCACCGCTTCCACGACTCCGTCGATGGCGAGGTCGGCCCGCGAGCGGAAGAGCAGCGCCACGCCCGCCGAGCCTTCCTCGCCGTCGTAGGACCACACCGACGGCCCGGCGGTCCAGAGCCGCTGTGCTCGGCTCCGCTGCTGCTCGTTGGTGAAGTGCAGCTCCTGCAAGATGAGCACGTCCTGCGCCAGCGCTGCCAGGGTTGGCAGGATCTCCTCCGCCCTGCGCCACGAGCGCAAGCCCCTAGCGTTCCACGTCGCGAGGCGTAGCGCAGTCATGGCGTTCAGGGGGTTGCGGCGGCCGCAGACTTCCCTACCCCCTCCGGAGGCCAAGCCGGAGGTGTAGCCTCACCAGGTCGCGCATCCGGGCACGCGTGGGGGGGTCCGGGTGACTCCCAGGGCGGAGGCGCACTGTGCTCTGGGGAGAGGGCGTACGGGACCAGGGCGAGCTCATCCCCGGTGTCCTCCACCGCACTCTCCGTCGACCTACTGTCCGGTGCCCTGATTTCTTTTTCTGGTCGCCTCCGGCCTCCCGGGCAGCCTCGCACGATGTTTCCTGTTCCATCCATGGCGGGAGCTGTCACTGCTCCTGAGCCGACCTCCACCATGCACGTAAAGTCCTGCCTTTCATCCAGCTCGCCGTTGGGGTCAGTCCCGTCCTGTTGCTCACTCCGCGCTTGTAGTACGGTGTTGGGGCCAGTTGGCGGGACAACTGACAGGTCTGCTGATAGTTCGGGGTCGGTGGGCAAGTCGGGTGTCTTCTGCGACGGCCGGCCCTCTCTATCCCTCCCCACCGGGGCTGTACCCACGCTTGGGGTCCCCGACTCCGTCGCGGCACCCCCTCCCCGCCGCCGCCTCTTCATCTTCCGGGCCCGCTGCGCATCCTCGGGCTGCTGCTCTCGTGGCGGGAGCGGTTGCACTGGCGGCGGAGAGGCGTCTTCCCCGCCTGCCTGCCCCTCCTTGGTTGCCGTCTGCTCTTCGGCCGCGCTCCCCCCTTGCCGGTCCTCTTCTAGACCAGGGTCGTTGTCGGCATGTAGGCGTTGGCCTGGCCCTTGCCACTCACCTTCCCCGAGGAGTCTGAAGGCGTTGCATGTCTGTAACACGGTGTTTTGTGCCCGCCACACCTCCACGCCTGTAGCCCGTGGCGCGGCGCCTGCAACCCCGGCATCCGGGGTCCTGCCTTTCTTTCCTGCCGGCCGGCGGGTGACCGTCCGCCAGTCGGCGCCCTCCTCCCCCTGGTTGCCAGCGCCCCCCCGGGCCTTTGACTCTTGGGCGCGGGCCCTGTCCGGAGCCCCCGGCCTCACACCTTGCGCCTCCCCTTCCCGCCGTCTCTGTTGCGCTTGATGCCAGGCCTGTGCCTCTGCACGCTCCCGCCCCGCCTGGGCGGCCCTGTTCGCCGCACCCCACCGCTCCTCGTCCTCCCGGTTGTACTGGGCACGCGGACACCAAAAGTAGGTGTGCCCGGGCTCCTCGCACAGGTTGCAGCGGATGCTGGCCTGGCAGGCGGCCGTTGCGTGTCCGCGGACGCCGCACCGCGAGCACAGCGGCGTGGTGCAGTTCCGCCGCCGGTGGCCGTAGGAGCCGCACTGGAAGCACGCCGGCGGCTGGCCGCTGTACCGTGTGATGCCCCTCTCCGCCCCCAGGTAGAAGTACTTTGGGATGCGGCCTCCTCCCGTCTCCTCCCCCTTGAAGGCGACTACGCAACGGTATTCCCCAGTCCAAAAACCGTGCCGGTCACGCTTCTTGTCAGGTCCCATGAGTATTTTTGCATAGCGTGACACCCAGAGAGTCACGTCCTCCTCCGGGATGGCAGAGGTCCTGAAGATGACGGTCAGGACCTTCGTGTCACCCCGGAAGAGCGGCACCACCTCAAAGTCCGCCAGCAGGGCCGGGTTGGCGCGCTGCGCCGCTTTGCAGCCCACCCAAAAGCGGCGGTAGGCGTTCTCGGACGCCAGGCAGACGTCCGTCTCACGCGAGCCTGGAAGTTGAATGAGGGCCACCACATCCGCCCTGTCGAAGGCCAAAGTCTCCAGCAGGAGGACCGAGGCCAGGTAGTCCCGCGTGTCTTCCAGGTCAGCCCCCCGGTAGCGGAAGCGCACAACGTAGCGCCGCCACGGGTCTCTGCTCCTCGCGCCCGACCCGTCCGACAGGCCGTCGAGCAGGCGGCCCAGGTAGCCCTCCTCATCCTCCTCCTCGCCGTCCTCATCCCAGGGAAAGGCGTCCCCTGTGCCGCTGCCGCCACCACCTCCACGGCGCCCGCCGCGCCGCTCTGCACGCGCGTTGCCGGCCACCGAGGCGTAGGAGCGCGTCCCGCCGTTCGCCGCCGTCCGCTGTTCCCGCTGAGCTGCCGACGCTGCCGTCCCGGCCGTGGCCTCGTCCCTCGGGGTCGCGGAGTTCCGCCTAGCGCCGCCATCTCTGCCGCCGTTCCGAGCACCTGCAGGAGGCACAGCAACAGGCACGGCAGTACCTGGGGACAGACCGGCCTCTCCCCGGAGCCCCCCCTCCTGCTCCTGCTCCGTGTCTGAGGCAGCCCGTCCCGCTTGCTGTGCCCCTGTGACTCCGGCGCCGCTGCTCGCTCCTGACCCGGAGGCCCGCCCAGGACCCTTCCTGGGCCGCTTCTTGGCCGAGTCCTCCTCCGCCGCAGAGCCGGCGCTGCCGAGGCGCGTCTCCCCTCGTTTCCTCGAACCCGCGGCCGAGGGCGGCCTTCCCGGGGCTTTGAACGGGCCCGCCGGCTCGCCGCACTCTCCGCCGCTGCCACCCGGACCTCCCAGGTCATCCTCCCGCTCCCCGGAGCCCAGAGACTCACCGGCCGCCGTGGGCGGCACCTCCGATTGGGCCGCCCGCGGCGCTGTCCCCGTCGGTCGCGCCAGCCGTGCCGTCGCTGGACGCTCCGCGTCATCTCGCCCTCGACCGCCGCGCTCTGCCGCCGCTCCGCCCGGCGCCGCTGCCATCGGCCTCCGCTCTGCCGCACGGCCAGCCATTGCTCCCTCGTCCGCCTGCCGCTGCTTCTCGATGCGCTGCCGCTGGCGCAGGAGGCCGATGACGTTCTCCAGCCACTCACGGAAGTCCGCCTGTGACACGAAGGAGGACCAGTCCTCGGTCCTGGCCAGGAAAAGTACCGGCGCGTCGCTCGGGGCGACGACCCACGTCCGGTGGATATCTTGGAACGTGCGCACCAGGCTGCCCGCCTCCAGCCAGGCCGGGAAGTCGGCGGGCGCGCCACGAGGCCTGCGCCCCACCAGGATCCGGCGTAACGCAGCCAGCGCCAGGGAGCGAACGAGGGCGAGTTGGTTCTCCGTGAGCCCACAGCAACGTCCGGCTAGGGTGTCCCATAGCGGGCGGAAGGTCTGGGTGAAGAAGTCCCAGACCCTGCCCTGGCTGTACTTAGACAGGTTGTTGGTCGGCACCGCGGGGAGGGCGATGCGGGCGACCACGTAGCCCCAGAGGCGCAGCAGGTCATATCGGTCAAACGTTGCCGGCACCACGAGCTCATGGACTCTGGCCAGCGGCGTGTGGAGAGCTTCCGTCCACCGCTGGAGGATCCGGAACTCGCGCGAGCCGCCTCCGCTGCCTCCGGAGGAGGAGCGGAGCGCCGGCAGGCCCCGGCTCATGTCCGTCTCCTCCTCCACCGACGACCCAAAGTCCGTCCCGAACTGCTGGCGGAGGAAGTCTGCGTCGACGCGGCCGCCCAGGAGCTCTTTGCCCGGCTCCCCGCTGCCGCGCTCCTGGCTGCTGCTGCGGCTGCTCTTCTTGCTGCTGCCATCCCCTGAGCTGCTCTCCCAGGGTAAGCGCCTTCGTGCGCCGTGCCTGTCCCTCACACCATTTCCCTGGGACCGAGGCTGCGCCACCGCCGCGAGGCTGGTGCCGCCCTCTGACAGGACCAGGCCCTCTCTGTCTCCCACCCGGGGCCCTCCACTGCAGCACACGCGGGCATTTCCGGGCTCTAACGCCTCCCTCCCTGCCTCCAGCAGTGGCGAGGGCGATGGGCCCCGTGTCACCGCACCGCCCACCCAACCTAGGGCGGCATGCTTGATCGGGGAGCGGGCTCTCCCGTCTCCACCCTCCGCCTCCTGGCCTGCATAGTCGGAGTCAGACCCGGGCGAGCGCCCGGCTCGGTCCGGACTCTCCACACACTCCCAGGCGTCCCCTTCACCTCCCCGGCGGCGCCGCACCCCGAAACGGAGCGCGAGGGCATCGCAGCGCCTCTCCAGGTCGCGCAGGGATCGCCAGAGCATGGACTTCTCTCGCCTGAATCCCTCCAGCCCATGGGCCCGCCGCTCCGCCTCCGTCATTTCCTCCAGCTCCGCCAGGCGCTCCTGCTGGGCGGCCATCTGGCCCACCAGCTTCTGCAGCCGCTCTCCCCTCTCGGTGCCTTCCGCCCAGGGGCGCACCCTCTCATACAGCGCGAGGTAGGCAGCGCGCCTCCCAGAGCGCTGCGGGCCCGCCTGCTCCCCCTCCACGCTCTCCTCTCCAAGCCCCTCGGCTGTTGTTCCGAGAACGGCCTCTTGCTCGGCCCCCACTGCAGCCAGGGCCAGCACAGCCCCCGCTGCCTCCTTACTGCCAGTAGCAGCCCAGGCCACTGCCTCCGAGTGCTGCCCATCAGCAAGGCTCCAGCCAGCTAATGCTGAGAGCCTGGCTGCCTGAGGCCTACTTTCGAGGCCCACCGGCTCCAGCCCCCCCTCACAACATTCCAGGGGCGTCCCAGGGCCCCCCGAGCCCTCTGGGCATGCCCCCCACTGTCCTGCACCCCTCAGTGACTCCTCCATGCAGCGGGGGCCCCCTCCTGCCGGCACAAAAGCCGCTTCTCCTACCTCCTCCTCCAGCAGCACTGCAGCAGCCGCAGCAGCAGCCATTTTTGTAGGCCTGCAGCTCTCCCGATACTCCAGGAGCTGTACAGGGGGGGTCCCTTCCAGAAAGTTTTTCCGGGGGACCCCCCCTCCGAGGGGGTCCATGACCGCACCCCCGGGTGCCCGGAGGACTCCCCCAGACTCCCCAGCAAGCGGGGTGCTGGCAGACGAGCTGGTTTTAAAGTTCCAGCTAATTGTTTGTTGGGACTCGCAGGAGCTCCAAACAAACACACCCTCTCCCTTCGAGAGGCAGGGTTAGGGTTAGGGTTAGGGTTAGGGTTAGGGTTAGGGTTAGGGTTAGGGTTAGGTTTTTAGGTTTTTTTTAGGTTTTTTTATTTAAAAAATTCTTCCACCTGGCCGCCAGACTACACCCGAGCGCGAAAAACCGTAACAGGAAACGATTGTCTCTTCAACGTCTAACTAATACAAAGAAAAACTAGCTCACCTATTATCTAATACACAGAGTTGACTGTGGTGCCCCCTCAGTCCCCCCCGTCACGTTTCGCTCACGTGATGGGTGGTGTTGGCGCGGCTCCCGTGGCATTGGCCCGCCACGGCCAGAGCCGTCGCCAGCGCTCGGCAGGAAGATGCCCCCACTCGGCCCGACTCAGGGCCGCCAGCTGGCCCAGCACTACCCTCGTCGAGCCCGTAGCGTCGCATTCTCTCCGCGTCTTTTGTTCGCGGTGGCGCTGGTAGACCAGCGCGAGCAGGACGAAAAGGTTCACGAGCCGGGCCGTGGACCAGGGCACGTCCCAGTACTCCTCCGTCCTGCCGGCACTGCCGGCACGTTTCCTCGGCCCACGCAGGCCGCCGGGCCGCGGCTCTCTCCCCGCTGCCACGTCTTCCCACCGCTGCGCAAGCAGCGCTGGCCAGTCCAGTGCCTGCGCCACCTCCTCCCACAGACGCCGTGCCGCCGGGCACGTCCACATCGCGTGTTCGGCCGTCTCTCGCTGCGTCACGCCCAACTGCACGGCCTGGCTCTGGCAAGCGAGGCGCACGCACGCCTGAGCGGCTTCATCGCCCCGCAGCCAGGGCTTGCAGCCTTGCAGCGCGAGCACACCGTGGTAGGCCCGCCACCGCACCTCCCACAGCGCGTATGGCACACGCCGGTCCTGGAAGTACTCCAGTGGGTACTCCGGCTCACGCAGGTACTGCGGCCGGCCCTCCTTTGTGCGCTCCCGCTCCGCGTGCGGCGTGAACATGCACGCGTCGAGCATGTCCCAATAGAGGCGGCGCTTGAGTTGTGCCAGCGGACCACCAGCACGTCGCGGCACCCATGGCGTGCCCGCTCCTTCCTCCGGCCCCCGGAAAGCTTGCGCCGGGATACGCCACTGCCGGACCGCTCCGTAGACCTCGGCGAGGTAGTCGGGCCCCATGGCCTTGGCGGCCTGTGTGATGCGGTAGTCCCAGGAACCCTCGTCCCACCAGCGTCGCGCCCATGCGCTGCCCCGCCAGCCACGCTCGAAACCTTCCATCCAGAAGTGCTCTGCTATGCGCGGGCGGCCTTCTGGCGCCGCACCGCTTGCCTCCGCACGTGCAAGCGCCCACTTCCCGAAGTTGCAGGCCAGGAAGGAGGCCAGCAGCGCCGGCCCAACTGCCGGGAAGGCCAGCCCCGCCTGCGCGACGGGCCGGTACGCCACCACGCGTGCCAGTGGGAACGTGCGCATGCCCCACAGGAAGGTGAACAGTTCTGCGCTGATGTCTTGCACGAGCCGCTCCGGGGGCGGGTACACTGCTGCCAGGTTGGCCGCCGCCGGGAGCAGGTAGGTGCGCACATAGCGTGTTTTCTGGTACAGGGTGAGCCGCCAGGGCTTCCACTGTGCCACCCTGTTGCGGACCCCTTCTGCCCAGGAGTGCCAGTTGCACTTCCAGCCGTCCCTCCGCACGGAAAAGCGGATGCCGAGCAGCTTGACGTCGTTCTCCGCTTCCACGTCACCGGCGCCTGGTTCGGTGGCCTCCGCCACGCCGGCTCCCCTCGCTGGGCCGCCGCCACCGCTTCCACCGCTGCGCAGCCGCTGCGCTAGTGGCTTCCGCCGTACCGTACCCTCCAGCGCATCGAAAGAGACGACAAAGCTTTTCTCGGCATTCAGGCACGCTCCGGACGCCGCTGCGTATGCGTCAAAAACCCTCCGCACTTCTGTCAGCTCCGCATTGTCATCTCGCACAAGCAGTGAGACGTCATCCGCGTGCGCTACGAGCTTGAGTGTAGGCGCTGCCGAGGCCCGGCCGTTTTGAGGGCCGCCGCCACCGCCGCCTTCGCTGCTGTCGTCGTCGCTGCTCCCGGTGTGCTGGGGCCACTTCCGCGGGTGGACTCCGGCCGCTCCTCCTTCCACTGTCATCCGGGTGGCCAGGTGGAAGCGCACACCGGTGATGCCTTTCTCCAGTTCCAGCCGACACAGCACCGCGTCCAGGCTCAGCACATAGAGCAGCGCGCTGAGCGGGCATCCCTGCCGTACGCCCGACTGGATGAGGATCGGTGCGCCGCGGTGCCCGTTCAGCTGCGGGACGATGGCCGCGCCGTGGTACAGCAGTCGCACATAGCCTACAAAGGTCTCGGGCACGCCCTTCCAGCGCAGCGCCGCCCACAGGAAGGCATGGTGTACGTTGTCGAAGGCCTTCTCCTGGTCCAGCTGGAGCAGCAGCCCGCGCCACTGGCCCATGCGTGCTAGCTGGAAGACTTCACGTAGTGCGCAGAGCGAGTCCTGCATGGCGCGCCCCGGCACCGCGCTGGTCTGCGCACGCACCACGATCTTCCCGGCCACGGCCGCCAGCCGTGCGTTGAGCACTGCTGCCAGCACGCGGTAGTCAACGTTGGTCAGCACGATGGGGCGCCAGTTCTTGAGCAGCGTCAGGTCTCCGCGCTTGGGGAAGAGGACGAGCGTGCCCTCGCCAAAAGTCACGCTAGTCCGGTCCTGTGCCAGGCACGCCGTGAAGACTTCCGCCAGGGGGCGTGCCAGCCAGGCACGGAATTTCTTGTAGAAGGCCCAGCCGAGGCCATCGGGACCTGGCGCAGAGCGGCTGCGCCCGCGCGCGATGGCCGCCGCCACCTCTTCCTCGGCGATGGGTGCCACCAGGCCGCGTGCGTCCTCCTCGTTCAGGCCCTCACACAGGCTGCGCCAGCCCCGCCTCCCGCCATCGCCGGGCATCGCATCGATGGCGTGCAGGAAGGCCTCGCTTTGGTTGGCAGCGATCTGGGTCTTCTTTGCAAAAAGGGCGCCATAGAAATCCTCAACGACCTGGAGCATCTCTCCCGGGCTCGTGCTGACGCCGTCCGCCTCCGTCCTGCGCAGCCCTTGGATGGCTGCCGGTGGGCTTGCGCCACCGCCCCTGGTCTTCGCCCACTCGTCAACATCTACGCTGCCACCACGCGTGCGGCACACCTTGGCCCGGCGCCGCCGGTCCCAGCGCTCGCGCTGGTAATGCGCGATGCTCTCCCGCGCCTGTGTCAGGACCTTGGTGTCGACAGGCTGGCCGCGCCCGGCACGCGCGTGGCACTGTAGGAAGTGGTAGACGGCATCGTGGTAGCGGCGTGTCTCTGCGGAGTAGGCCGCCCGCTCCTGCCGCCGGCACCGCTGCCGCACCTCTCGCTTGACTCGCTCCCACCACTCCAGCGGGGCCGCATCCCTGTATAGGCCCGCCGTGCGCAGCGACAGCAGGCACGCCAGCGTGGTCGCTACCAGCGCGCGGCACTCCTCCCGCTGAAGCGCCTCCGGGCGCAGGCGCCAAAGGGGTCGCCCCCTCGGGAAGACTTCGCCCACAGCCAGCTCTAGGCGCAGTATCCCGTGGTCGGACCACGGGGTGATGGTCACGGCGCAACGCTGTACGTAGACACTCTCCGGTGCGCGTACCCGGTCCACGCGGCTGGCAAAGCACGGGTGGTAGAACGTGTAGCGTGCAGCGGCACCGTCCCCGACGGGCGGATAACTGCCTGCGTACGCCCTCCGGCACCCTACTGGGAAGAAGTCGAGCGCGTTAGGGGCCTCGCGTGCCTTGTCCGCCAGTCCGGCCTGTGCCAGGAAGCGCTCCAGCTCACGCTCGTCTGGCAGCAGCGGGGCGCCGCCACCATGCAGCGGGCGCTCGGCCTCGCCCGCCGTGCGCACCCCGCCCACGTACGCGCTGCGGTCTGAGAGCCGGGAGCGGTTGTTAAAATCCCCGGCCACGAGCAGGCAACGACGCGTGTGGCACGCGTTCCGCAGATGTGCCCAGAAAGCCCGCCGCCGTGCGGCCTGTACGGGGGCGTAGAGCCCGCAGATGCGGAAGGCACGCTCCTCCGCCGTCCCGCTCGCCGATACGCTCCGCAGCGTCAGGTCCGCCACCAGCAGCCTCCCCGGCACCGCTTCCACGACTCCGTCGATGGCGAGGTCGGCCCGCGAGCGGAAGAGCAGCGCCACGCCCGCCGAGCCTTCCTCGCCGTCGTAGGACCACACCGACGGCCCGGCGGTCCAGAGCCGCTGTGCTCGGCTCCGCTGCTGCTCGTTGGTGAAGTGCAGCTCCTGCAAGATGAGCACGTCCTGCGCCAGCGCTGCCAGGGTTGGCAGGATCTCCTCCGCCCTGCGCCACGAGCGCAAGCCCCTAGCGTTCCACGTCGCGAGGCGTAGCGCAGTCATGGCGTTCAGGGGGTTGCGGCGGCCGCAGACTTCCCTACCCCCTCCGGAGGCCAAGCCGGAGGTGTAGCCTCACCAGGTCGCGCATCCGGGCACGCGTGGGGGGGTCCGGGTGACTCCCAGGGCGGAGGCGCACTGTGCTCTGGGGAGAGGGCGTACGGGACCAGGGCGAGCTCATCCCCGGTGTCCTCCACCGCACTCTCCGTCGACCTACTGTCCGGTGCCCTGATTTCTTTTTCTGGTCGCCTCCGGCCTCCCGGGCAGCCTCGCACGATGTTTCCTGTTCCATCCATGGCGGGAGCTGTCACTGCTCCTGAGCCGACCTCCACCATGCACGTAAAGTCCTGCCTTTCATCCAGCTCGCCGTTGGGGTCAGTCCCGTCCTGTTGCTCACTCCGCGCTTGTAGTACGGTGTTGGGGCCAGTTGGCGGGACAACTGACAGGTCTGCTGATAGTTCGGGGTCGGTGGGCAAGTCGGGTGTCTTCTGCGACGGCCGGCCCTCTCTATCCCTCCCCACCGGGGCTGTACCCACGCTTGGGGTCCCCGACTCCGTCGCGGCACCCCCTCCCCGCCGCCGCCTCTTCATCTTCCGGGCCCGCTGCGCATCCTCGGGCTGCTGCTCTCGTGGCGGGAGCGGTTGCACTGGCGGCGGAGAGGCGTCTTCCCCGCCTGCCTGCCCCTCCTTGGTTGCCGTCTGCTCTTCGGCCGCGCTCCCCCCTTGCCGGTCCTCTTCTAGACCAGGGTCGTTGTCGGCATGTAGGCGTTGGCCTGGCCCTTGCCACTCACCTTCCCCGAGGAGTCTGAAGGCGTTGCATGTCTGTAACACGGTGTTTTGTGCCCGCCACACCTCCACGCCTGTAGCCCGTGGCGCGGCGCCTGCAACCCCGGCATCCGGGGTCCTGCCTTTCTTTCCTGCCGGCCGGCGGGTGACCGTCCGCCAGTCGGCGCCCTCCTCCCCCTGGTTGCCAGCGCCCCCCCGGGCCTTTGACTCTTGGGCGCGGGCCCTGTCCGGAGCCCCCGGCCTCACACCTTGCGCCTCCCCTTCCCGCCGTCTCTGTTGCGCTTGATGCCAGGCCTGTGCCTCTGCACGCTCCCGCCCCGCCTGGGCGGCCCTGTTCGCCGCACCCCACCGCTCCTCGTCCTCCCGGTTGTACTGGGCACGCGGACACCAAAAGGAGGTGTGCCCGGGCTCCTCGCACAGGTTGCAGCGGATGCTGGCCTGGCAGGCGGCCGTTGCGTGTCCGCGGACGCCGCACCGCGAGCACAGCGGCGTGGTGCAGTTCCGCCGCCGGTGGCCGTAGGAGCCGCACTGGAAGCACGCCGGCGGCTGGCCGCTGTACCGTGTGATGCCCCTCTCCGCCCCCAGGTAGAAGTACTTTGGGATGCGGCCTCCTCCCGTCTCCTCCCCCTTGAAGGCGACTACGCAACGGTATTCCCCAGTCCAAAAACCGTGCCGGTCACGCTTCTTGTCAGGTCCCATGAGTATTTTTGCATAGCGTGACACCCAGAGAGTCACGTCCTCCTCCGGGATGGCAGAGGTCCTGAAGATGACGGTCAGGACCTTCGTGTCACCCCGGAAGAGCGGCACCACCTCAAAGTCCGCCAGCAGGGCCGGGTTGGCGCGCTGCGCCGCTTTGCAGCCCACCCAAAAGCGGCGGTAGGCGTTCTCGGACGCCAGGCAGACGTCCGTCTCACGCGAGCCTGGAAGTTGAATGAGGGCCACCACATCCGCCCTGTCGAAGGCCAAAGTCTCCAGCAGGAGGACCGAGGCCAGGTAGTCCCGCGTGTCTTCCAGGTCAGCCCCCCGGTAGCGGAAGCGCACAACGTAGCGCCGCCACGGGTCTCTGCTCCTCGCGCCCGACCCGTCCGACAGGCCGTCGAGCAGGCGGCCCAGGTAGCCCTCCTCATCCTCCTCCTCGCCGTCCTCATCCCAGGGAAA
>NC_139468.1:325000-332500 GCF_057233095.1 Heloderma suspectum | reverse complement strand
ACCGCTCCGTAGACCTCGGCGAGGTAGTCGGGCCCCATGGCCTTGGCGGCCTGTGTGATGCGGTAGTCCCAGGAACCCTCGTCCCACCAGCGTCGCGCCCATGCGCTGCCCCGCCAGCCACGCTCGAAACCTTCCATCCAGAAGTGCTCTGCTATGCGCGGGCGGCCTTCTGGCGCCGCACCGCTTGCCTCCGCACGTGCAAGCGCCCACTTCCCGAAGTTGCAGGCCAGGAAGGAGGCCAGCAGCGCCGGCCCAACTGCCGGGAAGGCCAGCCCCGCCTGCGCGACGGGCCGGTACGCCACCACGCGTGCCAGTGGGAACGTGCGCATGCCCCACAGGAAGGTGAACAGTTCTGCGCTGATGTCTTGCACGAGCCGCTCCGGGGGCGGGTACACTGCTGCCAGGTTGGCCGCCGCCGGGAGCAGGTAGGTGCGCACATAGCGTGCTTTCTGGTACAGGGTGAGCCGCCAGGGCTTCCACTGTGCCACCCTGTTGCGGACCCCTTCTGCCCAGGAGTGCCAGTTGCACTTCCAGCCGTCCCTCCGCACGGAAAAGCGGATGCCGAGCAGCTTGACGTCGTTCTCCGCTTCCACGTCACCGGCGCCTGGTTCGGTGGCCTCCGCCACGCCGGCTCCCCTCGCTGGGCCGCCGCCACCGCTTCCACCGCTGCGCAGCCGCTGCGCTAGTGGCTTCCGCCGTACCGTACCCTCCAGCGCATCGAAAGAGACGACAAAGCTTTTCTCGGCATTCAGGCACGCTCCGGACGCCGCTGCGTATGCGTCAAAAACCCTCCGCACTTCTGTCAGCTCCGCATTGTCATCTCGCACGAGCAGTGAGACGTCATCCGCGTGCGCTACGAGCTTGAGTGTAGGCGCTGCCGAGGCCCGGCCGTTTTGAGGGCCGCCGCCACCGCCGCCTTCGCTGCTGTCGTCGTCGCTGCTCCCGGTGTGCTGGGGCCACTTCCGCGGGTGGACTCCGGCCGCTCCTCCTTCCACTGTCATCCGGGTGGCCAGGTGGAAGCGCACACCGGTGATGCCTTTCTCCAGTTCCAGCCGACACAGCACCGCGTCCAGGCTCAGCACATAGAGCAGCGCGCTGAGCGGGCATCCCTGCCGTACGCCCGACTGGATGAGGATCGGTGCGCCGCGGTGCCCGTTCAGCTGCGGGACGATGGCCGCGCCGTGGTACAGCAGTCGCACATAGCCTACAAAGGTCTCGGGCACGCCCTTCCAGCGCAGCGCCGCCCACAGGAAGGCATGGTGTACGTTGTCGAAGGCCTTCTCCTGGTCCAGCTGGAGCAGCAGCCCGCGCCACTGGCCCATGCGTGCTAGCTGGAAGACTTCACGTAGTGCGCAGAGCGAGTCCTGCATGGCGCGCCCCGGCACCGCGCTGGTCTGCGCACGCACCACGATCTTCCCGGCCACGGCCGCCAGCCGTGCGTTGAGCACTGCTGCCAGCACGCGGTAGTCAACGTTGGTCAGCACGATGGGGCGCCAGTTCTTGAGCAGCGTCAGGTCTCCGCGCTTGGGGAAGAGGACGAGCGTGCCCTCGCCAAAAGTCACGCTAGTCCGGTCCTGTGCCAGGCACGCCGTGAAGACTTCCGCCAGGGGGCGTGCCAGCCAGGCACGGAATTTCTTGTAGAAGGCCCAGCCGAGGCCATCGGGGCCTGGCGCAGAGCGGCTGCGCCCGCGCGCGATGGCCGCCGCCACCTCTTCCTCGGCGATGGGTGCCACCAGGCCGCGTGCGTCCTCCTCGTTCAGGCCCTCACACAGGCTGCGCCAGCCCCGCCTCCCGCCATCGCCGGGCATCGCATCGATGGCGTGCAGGAAGGCCTCGCTTTGGTTGGCAGCGATCTGGGTCTTCTTTGCAAAAAGGGCGCCATAGAAATCCTCAACGACCTGGAGCATCTCTCCCGGGCTCGTGCTGACGCCGTCCGCCTCCGTCCTGCGCAGCCCTTGGATGGCTGCCGGTGGGCTTGCGCCACCGCCCCTGGTCTTCGCCCACTCGTCAACATCTACGCTGCCACCACGCGTGCGGCACACCTTGGCCCGGCGCCGCCGGTCCCAGCGCTCGCGCTGGTAATGCGCGATGCTCTCCCGCGCCTGTGTCAGGACCTTGGTGTCGACAGGCTGGCCGCGCCCGGCACGCGCGTGGCACTGTAGGAAGTGGTAGACGGCATCGTGGTAGCGGCGTGTCTCTGCGGAGTAGGCCGCCCGCTCCTGCCGCCGGCACCGCTGCCGCACCTCTCGCTTGACTCGCTCCCACCACTCCAGCGGGGCCGCATCCCTGTATAGGCCCGCCGTGCGCAGCGACAGCAGGCACGCCAGCGTGGTCGCTACCAGCGCGCGGCACTCCTCCCGCTGAAGCGCCTCCGGGCGCAGGCGCCAAAGGGGTCGCCCCCTCGGGAAGACTTCGCCCACAGCCAGCTCTAGGCGCAGTATCCCGTGGTCGGACCACGGGGTGATGGTCACGGCGCAACGCTGTACGTAGACACTCTCCGGTGCGCGTACCCGGTCCACGCGGCTGGCAAAGCACGGGTGGTAGAACGTGTAGCGTGCAGCGGCACCGTCCCCGACGGGCGGATAACTGCCTGCGTACGCCCTCCGGCACCCTACTGGGAAGAAGTCGAGCGCGTTAGGGGCCTCGCGTGCCTTGTCCGCCAGTCCGGCCTGTGCCAGGAAGCGCTCCAGCTCACGCTCGTCTGGCAGCAGCGGGGCGCCGCCACCATGCAGCGGGCGCTCGGCCTCGCCCGCCGTGCGCACCCCGCCCACGTACGCGCTGCGGTCTGAGAGCCGGGAGCGGTTGTTAAAATCCCCGGCCACGAGCAGGCAACGACGCGTGTGGCACGCGTTCCGCAGATGTGCCCAGAAAGCCCGCCGCCGTGCGGCCTGTACGGGGGCGTAGAGCCCGCAGATGCGGAAGGCACGCTCCTCCGCCGTCCCGCTCGCCGATACGCTCCGCAGCGTCAGGTCCGCCACCAGCAGCCTCCCCGGCACCGCTTCCACGACTCCGTCGATGGCGAGGTCGGCCCGCGAGCGGAAGAGCAGCGCCACGCCCGCCGAGCCTTCCTCGCCGTCGTAGGACCACACCGACGGCCCGGCGGTCCAGAGCCGCTGTGCTCGGCTCCGCTGCTGCTCGTTGGTGAAGTGCAGCTCCTGCAAGATGAGCACGTCCTGCGCCAGCGCTGCCAGGGTTGGCAGGATCTCCTCCGCCCTGCGCCACGAGCGCAAGCCCCTAGCGTTCCACGTCGCGAGGCGTAGCGCAGTCATGGCGTTCAGGGGGTTGCGGCGGCCGCAGACTTCCCTACCCCCTCCGGAGGCCAAGCCGGAGGTGTAGCCTCACCAGGTCGCGCATCCGGGCACGCGTGGGGGGGTCCGGGTGACTCCCAGGGCGGAGGCGCACTGTGCTCTGGGGAGAGGGCGTACGGGACCAGGGCGAGCTCATCCCCGGTGTCCTCCACCGCACTCTCCGTCGACCTACTGTCCGGTGCCCTGATTTCTTTTTCTGGTCGCCTCCGGCCTCCCGGGCAGCCTCGCACGATGTTTCCTGTTCCATCCATGGCGGGAGCTGTCACTGCTCCTGAGCCGACCTCCACCATGCACGTAAAGTCCTGCCTTTCATCCAGCTCGCCGTTGGGGTCAGTCCCGTCCTGTTGCTCACTCCGCGCTTGTAGTACGGTGTTGGGGCCAGTTGGCGGGACAACTGACAGGTCTGCTGATAGTTCGGGGTCGGTGGGCAAGTCGGGTGTCTTCTGCGACGGCCGGCCCTCTCTATCCCTCCCCACCGGGGCTGTACCCACGCTTGGGGTCCCCGACTCCGTCGCGGCACCCCCTCCCCGCCGCCGCCTCTTCATCTTCCGGGCCCGCTGCGCATCCTCGGGCTGCTGCTCTCGGGGCGGGAGCGGCTGCACTGGCGGCGGAGAGGCGTCTTCCCCGCCTGCCTGCCCCTCCTTGGTTGCCGTCTGCTCTTCGGCCACGCTCCCCCCTTGCCGGTCCTCTTCTAGACCAGGGTCGTTGTCGGCATGTAGGCGTTGGCCTGGCCCTTGCCACTCACCTTCCCCGAGGAGTCTGAAGGCGTTGCATGTCTGTAACACGGTGTTTTGTGCCCGCCACACCTCCACGCCTGTAGCACGTGGCGCGGCGCCTGCAACCCCGGCATCCGGGGTCCTGCCTTTCTTTCCTGCCGGCCGGCGGGTGACCGTCCGCCAGTCGGCGCCCTCCTCCCCCTGGTTGCCAGCGCCCCCCCGGGCCTTTGACTCTTGGGCGCGGGCCCTGTCCGGAGCCCCCGGCCTCACACCTTGCGCCTCCCCTTCCCGCCGTCTCTGTTGCGCTTGATGCCAGGCCTGTGCCTCTGCACGCTCCCGCCCCGCCTGGGCGGCCCTGTTCGCCGCACCCCACCGCTCCTCGTCCTCCCGGTTGTACTGGGCACGCGGACACCAAAAGTAGGTGTGCCCGGGCTCCTCGCACAGGTTGCAGCGGATGCTGGCCTGGCAGGCGGCCGTTGCGTGTCCGCGGACGCCGCACCGTGAGCACAGCGGCGTGGTGCAGTTCCGCCGCCGGTGGCCGTAGGAGCCGCACTGGAAGCACGCCGGCGGCTGGCCGCTGTACCGTGTGATGCCCCTCTCCGCCCCCAGGTAGAAGTACTTTGGGATGCGGCCTCCTCCCGTCTCCTCCCCCTTGAAGGCGACTACGCAACGGTATTCCCCAGTCCAAAAACCGTGCCGGTCACGCTTCTTGTCAGGTCCCATGAGTATTTTTGCATAGCGTGACACCCAGAGAGTCACGTCCTCCTCCGGGATGGCAGAGGTCCTGAAGATGACGGTCAGGACCTTCGTGTCACCCCGGAAGAGCGGCACCACCTCAAAGTCCGCCAGCAGGGCCGGGTTGGCGCGCTGCGCCGCTTTGCAGCCCACCCAAAAGCGGCGGTAGGCGTTCTCGGACGCCAGGCAGACGTCCGTCTCACGCGAGCCTGGAAGTTGAATGAGGGCCACCACATCCGCCCTGTCGAAGGCCAAAGTCTCCAGCAGGAGGACCGAGGCCAGGTAGTCCCGCGTGTCTTCCAGGTCAGCCCCCCGGTAGCGGAAGCGCACAACGTAGCGCCGCCACGGGTCTCTGCTCCTCGCGCCCGACCCGTCCGACAGGCCGTCGAGCAGGCGGCCCAGGTAGCCCTCCTCATCCTCCTCCTCGCCGTCCTCATCCCAGGGAAAGGCGTCCCCTGTGCCGCTGCCGCCACCACCTCCACGGCGCCCGCCGCGCCGCTCTGCACGCGCGTTGCCGGCCACCGAGGCGTAGGAGCGCGTCCCGCCGTTCGCCGCCGTCCGCTGTTCCCGCTGAGCTGCCGACGCTGCCGTCCCGGCCGTGGCCTCGTCCCTCGGGGTCGCGGAGTTCCGCCTAGCGCCGCCATCTCTGCCGCCGTTCCGAGCACCTGCAGGAGGCACAGCAACAGGCACGGCAGTACCTGGGGACAGACCGGCCTCTCCCCGGAGCCCCCCCTCCTGCTCCTGCTCCGTGTCTGAGGCAGCCCGTCCTGCTTGCCGTGCCCCTGTGACTCCGGCGCCGCTGCTCGCTCCTGACCCGGAGGCCCGCCCAGGACCCTTCCTGGGCCGCTTCTTGGCCGAGTCCTCCTCCGCCGCAGAGCCGGCGCTGCCGAGGCGCGTCTCCCCTCGTTTCCTCGAACCCGCGGCCGAGGGCGGCCTTCCCGGGGCTTTGAACGGGCCCGCCGGCTCGCCGCACTCTCCGCCGCTGCCACCCGGACCTCCCAGGTCATCCTCCCGCTCCCCGGAGCCCAGAGACTCACCGGCCGCCGTGGGCGGCACCTCCGATTGGGCCGCCCGCGGCGCTGTCCCCGTCGGTCGCGCCAGCCGTGCCGTCGCTGGACGCTCCGCGTCATCTCGCCCTCGACCGCCGCGCTCTGCCGCCGCTCCGCCCGGCGCCGCTGCCATCGGCCTCCGCTCTGCCGCACGGCCAGCCATTGCTCCCTCGTCCGCCTGCCGCTGCTTCTCGATGCGCTGCCGCTGGCGCAGGAGGCCGATGACGTTCTCCAGCCACTCACGGAAGTCCGCCTGTGACACGAAGGAGGACCAGTCCTCGGTCCTGGCCAGGAAAAGTACCGGCGCGTCGCTCGGGGCGACGACCCACGTCCGGTGGATATCTTGGAACGTGCGCACCAGGCTGCCCGCCTCCAGCCAGGCCGGGAAGTCGGCGGGCGCGCCACGAGGCCTGCGCCCCACCAGGATCCGGCGTAACGCAGCCAGCGCCAGGGAGCGAACGAGGGCGAGTTGGTTCTCCGTGAGCCCACAGCAACGTCCGGCTAGGGTGTCCCATAGCGGGCGGAAGGTCTGGGTGAAGAAGTCCCAGACCCTGCCCTGGCTGTACTTAGACAGGTTGTTGGTCGGCACCGCGGGGAGGGCGATGCGGGCGACCACGTAGCCCCAGAGGCGCAGCAGGTCATATCGGTCAAACGTTGCCGGCACCACGAGCTCATGGACTCTGGCCAGCGGCGTGTGGAGAGCTTCCGTCCACCGCTGGAGGATCCGGAACTCGCGCGAGCCGCCTCCGCTGCCTCCGGAGGAGGAGCGGAGCGCCGGCAGGCCCCGGCTCATGTCCGTCTCCTCCTCCACCGACGACCCAAAGTCCGTCCCGAACTGCTGGCGGAGGAAGTCTGCGTCGACGCGGCCGCCCAGGAGCTCTTTGCCCGGCTCCCCGCTGCCGCGCTCCTGGCTGCTGCTGCGGCTGCTCTTCTCGCTGCTGCCATCCCCTGAGCTGCTCTCCCAGGGTAAGCGTCTTCGTGCGCCGTGCCTGTCCCTCACACCATTTCCCTGGGACCGAGGCTGCGCCACCGCCGCGAGGCTGGTGCCGCCCTCTGACAGGACCAGGCCCTCTCTGTCTCCCACCCGGGGCCCTCCACTGCAGCACACGCGGGCATTTCCGGGCTCTAACGCCTCCCTCCCTGCCTCCAGCAGTGGCGAGGGCGATGGGCCCCGTGTCACCGCACCGCCCACCCAACCTAGGGCGGCATGCTTGATCGGGGAGCGGGCTCTCCCATCTCCACCCTCCGCCTCCTGGCCTGCATAGTCGGAGTCAGACCCGGGCGAGCGCCCGGCTCGGTCCGGACTCTCCACACACTCCCAGGCGTCCCCTTCACCTCCCCGGCGGCGCCGCACCCCGAAACGGAGCGCGAGGGCATCGCAGCGCCTCTCCAGGTCGCGCAGGGATCGCCAGAGCATGGACTTCTCTCGCCTGAATCCCTCCAGCCCATGGGCCCGCCGCTCCGCCTCCGTCATTTCCTCCAGCTCCGCCAGGCGCTCCTGCTGGGCGGCCATCTGGCCCACCAGCTTCTGCAGCCGCTCTCCCCTCTCGGTGCCTTCCGCCCAGGGGCGCACCCTCTCATACAGCGCGAGGTAGGCAGCGCGCCTCCCAGAGCGTTGCGGGCCCGCCTGCTCCCCCTCCACGCTCTCCTCTCCAAGCCCCTCGGCTGTTGTTCCGAGAACGGCCTCTTGCT